>NW_022436991.1:4683504-4699541 GCF_009761245.1 Sapajus apella | reverse complement strand
CCCTCTCTGTCAACCAGGTCTTCACATTTTCCCTCCCTATCAACCAGCTCTTCACATTTTCCCTCTCTATCAACCAGATCTTCACATTTTCCAACTCTATCAACCAGGTCTTCACATTTTCCCTCTTTGTCAACCAGAGCTTCACATTTTCCCTCCCTATCTTCAGATCAGCTTAAATATCACCTCCTCAAAAAGGCTTCCATGACACATCATCTGAAGCGGTCCACTAAGAATTGAAGATGTCCAATAACAACTGCTCCAAAGGGGGCTATGCTTAGGACCCTCACTGCTGGCACCATTCCAGTATATCATTGTGTTTTATTTTCTGTATTGCTCTTCTCTCTATCCTAAGCTCTTAAAACAGAGTCTGACAACAAATATAAGTTAAATGAATGACTGTTAACATCTTAGTAAATTTACTTCCAGCATCTTTCCAAAAAGGTACTTTTTACATAGGTGAGATGAAATCATGCATATAATTTTCTGTCTTCCTTTTGCCATCTAATATTATATTTAAGCATTTCTTCAGGAAGTTAAAAGTTCTTTACAACCCACTGTTTTATGAATTCAGGACAACTTATCATAAGGAGAGATGATAACTATGTTAATCACTCACTTTGTTAGGTAGATAGGTTGTTTCTACAATTTTTATTATTTGAGTGAATACAACAGTAACATATTTAAGCAAAAATATTAGTCTATAACTTTGAATCTACACTAAAACTGGATTTAATAGGTTAAAAAGGTAAGCTCTGTTTAGGCAACCAGATTTTTTTTTTTATCAAATATCTTCTCAGAAGACTGCAATAACTTATAATCGTCTAACAGTAAACCACTCAATCATTAGCAGCTTTCATATTTTCTTCAGTATTTGCTAATTTGACAGATAAAGTGGTTCATTTTTAAAATTGTCGCTCCTGATAACTAATGAATCTGGATATTTATTTAGCTCATCTTTGACTGATTAATAACAATATTATATCAACACCTATTTCCACAGGCTTACAAAGAGTTTGGCTGTATTAAAGCTGAAGACAGCAAGTAATACGGCTGTGAATTTTCTGCCCTAGAAAGAAAAGGAGTAAATCACCTGTGGGATTACAGCACTAGTACTATTTGCTTTTCTCTTACTTTGGGAAAGATGAACCTCCTTTATAGTGCAATTTTCAGGAAATGCATTGCACTTCCCCCTTGTTTTACACATAGGAAGTAATTTTCAGCATCATTGTAGCATCTTCCAAGATTGAGGCATTTTTAAATCATTGACAGATATTGTGAAGGTTCCATCATGGAGGTTTCATATAGCGGCTTTTGTTTTGCATTTTCCTGGACCATACTTCTGTTTAGAACCTACTATTAACTTCAGTAATTTAATTTTACCCCTCTCCTAAGAACAAAATCCATGCATGTGTCAGTAGCAGCAAAATAACATCACCTCTCTCTTCTATAGCTTCAGCTAACCTTTAAGCGAATCTTAAAATTTTCTATAACTGTCTTCCAAAACTAGGCATTTTATCCAATAATATCAAATTAGCATGTTATAGAGGGTGCTGCACAAATAGCCTACATTGATTCACAGATGACTTTAAAAATTCAGTGAGCCAAGAATCCCACATTATTGATTCATGCTAACAAAACGATGAAGCACAGCTAATCTTTACAACACATGCTGGGCAGAATGACATTTACAAATGCAGACAGACGGAAACCAATTGGACATAATTCTTTAAGGATTAAACTGATGGCTGCAATTAGACCTAAGAAGGTGAGCAGTCTCTCTGCTGGGAACTGAGGCTCAGCCTGCTGGGTTCAGCTCCAATTTTCTCTCATCCTTGGCTAACCATGGTATTCCATTGTTCCACTGACTGGCTAGTTGAGTTCCCCATGACTACTCAGGTTAACTAAATGAGTTTGAAAAATATGGCATGTTAACACTTTGACTTGCTTCTTTGACTGTTAATAACAACTGCTCCAAAGGGGGCTATGCTTAGGATCATCACAGTTTGATGCTATCAGTGTAGAATACCAGATGAGCCCAGTAAAGAACCTGTGGGGGTAGGGACAGCATATGGATATATCCCTTTGTATGTGTCTTGCCTTGTCTTTTCTTTTCTTTTCCTTCCTTCCTTCCTTTCCTCCTTCCTTTTCTTCCTCCCTCCCACCCTCCCTCCTTCCCTCCCTTCCTTCCTTCCTCCCTCCCTCCCTCCCCGCCTCCCCGTCTTCTCTCTCTCCTATCTCTCCTTTTTGAAACAGAGCCTTGCTCTGTTATCCAGGCTGGAGTGCAGTAGTGTGATCTTGGCTCACTACAATCTCCACTTCCCAGGTTCAAGACATTCTCCTGCCTCAGCCTCCCAAGTAGTGGAATTACAAACACACGCCACCACACCTGGCTACTTTTTGTATTTTTAGTAGAGACGGGGTTTCACCATGTTGACCAGGCTGCTCTTGAACTAACCCCATGTGATCCACCCTCCTTGGCCTTCCAAAGTTCTGGGATTACAGGCATGAGCTGCTGTGCCCAGCCTAATTATTTTTTTCTGTTTAAGGAAATACCTGGGCTTGACTGATAGCGCCTAGTCCTAGGAAACAAATCTGTCTGCCATTTCTGAGTAGTTTCAAGATTAGGCTGATAAACAGCACCCAAAGAACAGAAAAATCTAGTTGATAACCTTCAAAAGAATTCTGAGATGCGCTGGTGGTATAGTGGTAAGCATAGCTGCCTTCCAAAAGAATTTTGATAGTCTTAAAATTCATAATGACTCTGCTTATTAGAAAAACACAACAGTGATGGGATAAGAAGTACTTTGCAGCCATGCAGCATACAGAAAGCACCCATGTTAGGAAATCAAATTCTGTCCACTTACAGTGAGGGCTCAATACACGCTATTATCTCCTACTTTCCCCATTCTACCTGCATCCAGCAGGATTATTTTGAGACTCTCTTGAGGTGGCTCAAGGAAGCTCCTAAAAGAGCCTACACCACATAGTCCTAAAAGAGCCTACACCACATAGTCCTAAAAGAGCCTACACCACATAGTCCTAAAAGAACTGCCATCCACATTTGATGGTTTCTTGGCTCACTCTCTCTTCCTCATCTTCTCACCACATTCTTTTCCTTCTCTACACTTTACTGTGCACTTACATTTTGGGAACCAACAAGAATACACCCAAAGAGAAGCTCCAGGAGAGGTGCAATTTCAGGGACATGGAATTAGCATTTCTATAACAGGACTCTTTTGTTTAAAGTGAGTAACAAACAAAAACCTTGAATTATTCTGAGAAATGGAGATAAAATACTGGTTGCATAGGACACAAGTATTGTCCAAAGCTCATAACATCTCTTTGGCAGGCTCAAACTCAGTTTGAAAATTCATAATTATTCAGTTTAACAGAGGGAGAAAGGAAACTGAGGGCATGTTTACTTGTTGCAGCAGTGCAGTAGAACAAAAATTCCAACTTTTGAAATATGACCTTTGTGGAGTAAATCTCGTCTCTCCTACTGATGGGCTATGGAATTTTGGGCAACTAACTACATTAGTTCGTTTTTATGCTGCTGATAAAGACATGCCCAAGACTGGGTAATTTATAAAGAAAAAGAAGTTTAATGGATGCACAGTTCCATGTGGCTGGGGAGGCCTCACAATCATGGAGGGAGGCAAAAGGCACATCTTACACGGCAGCAGGCAAGAGAGAATGAGAATGAAGTGAAAAGGGTTTCCTCTTATAAAACCATTAGATCTTGTGAGACTCATTCACTACCTTGAAAAGAGTACAGGAAAACTGCAGCCCCCACCGCCCCCTCCATGATTCAATGATCTCCCACCAGGTCCCTTCCACAACATGTGGGAATTATGGGAGCCACAATTCAAGATGATATTTGGGTGGGGACACGGCCAAATCACATCATTAACCTAACCTCATTAAGCCTCAGTTTTCTCATCAGTAAAATGGAGCTAATCATGACCACAGTAAATGAGATTAAATTCATGACTCAAATGAGGTCATCAAGATTCACTTCCCTTTTTAAAATATCAATAATTCTTTTTATTTTATGTGGTATACATTTAAGAGGTACAAGTATAATTTTATTACATGCATATACTGTCTAGCAGTGAAGTACTGGTTTTTAGTGTGTCCATCACCCAAATATTAAACAGTGTACCCATGAAGTAATTTACCATGACCCCCCCACTTCTATCCCTCAACTTTCCAAGTCTCCAATGTGTACTGTTCCATACTCTATGTTCATGTGTATACATTGTTTAGCTCCCACTTACTTCTTCTTTCCACACTATCTTTTGCCATGCAAGCTTTGTTCTTAGGATCCCAGGTGATCCCAGCTTCTCCAGCCTTCCCCTAGGTTAAAGTCCAGCTAAAATTTAGGCACATCCCCTAAAGTCCTCATGCTGTTTGACTGGTGTGGGGAATGTGGGTGCTGACTGAAGCCTGAGAGTACTCTTCCATCCGGAATCCTGGAGTCACCCTTCCCAAACTTGCGGATAGAAAATGGAAATGATAAATGCCTAGGGTGATGGATATCCCAATTACCCTGATCTCATCAGTATACACCATTTGCTTGTATTAAAATATCACACATATCTCCTAAACATGTACAACTATTACATACCCAAAATAATTAAAAATGAAAAAAAAGCGAAGTGATGGATTCCCAAACAAAACAGATAGCTGTGACCAGAAGATGAAAAAATGAATACACTCGAGGCAAAGCAGTTATTTGCCATGTTTGCCCAGCTGAAAACCAATGGCAACATTGTCAGTCATTCTTAACCTGGGCTGCAGATTAAAATCGCCTAAGGAGTTTATTTAAAAAAAAAAAAAAAGGATGGCTGATAACTGGGCTTCAGCCTCAGAAAGGTTAAACCAAACTCCCTGACTATGGGAACCAGACAGTGGTGGTCTTGTAAATGCACTCAGATGATCCTAACGTTCAGCCAGGCTTGAGAACAATGTCTATGTGTACTTGTATGGATACAGACCTTGCACACAACCATACATCCAGATGGGATGCTTGGGTGGGAGATTTTCTTCTGAAACTTCTGTGCAAAATTAGAATTCCCATCTAAGAAAATGGAAAAACTGCACATTTAGAAGCCACTGGTATCTTGTCAACGTCGCTACTTCTCAGGTAGTTACAGATCCTCAGAATCGGAAAGATGTGGGCTACGAATGAGTGCAGCCTCCACTCAAAATAGGAATCAGCTCCAGGGCAGTCTGATGCCCAGTTTTTTCTTGTACATCTCTAATAATTGTGAACTCATAACTTTATGGGTAACATAGTCTAATTTTACTTGTTTGTGTTTGTTTTTGTCATAGCTCTGACTTGCTAAGACCTACATATGAGAATTCTGACACAAAGCTCTACAAAATCATCTCTCTCCGTAATTAATAAGACTTAAGAGGTACTCCTGGTTATCTGGCACAAATCCACAGCTAGTCAGCAATAGAACTGGAAGTTGATCTAGGTTTACTTCGAACTACTTCAATATTATGCCATCTATAGGAAACAAAAAGAAAATGGAGAGGAAGGGGTGTTAATAAAACGGAGAAAGCTGGAAAACAAAATGATATAAGTAAACCCAAACAAACATGTTATGGCAATAAATGTAATCTTTTAAGCTCCCCACTTCAAAGTCAGAGACTCTGAGGTTGGGTCAAAAGTTAAATTCCCACCTTATGGCTGTTTGCATTAGCTAAGCCTAAAACAAAATCAAGTATTTGGGTTAAATGCAAAAGAATAGGTAAACAGGTGCCAGTCCAGTGCAAACAAAAGTCAAGCCAGAGGCAGCAACTGAATGTCAGGCACTGTAGAATTCATGCAAAATGTCTCAAAATAGAACAACACGATTGTTTTTCACTGATAAATATCCTATTCACAAGGCAGATCAACAGTTATAAACGTTTACTTGCTAAAATCATTAAACACCTAGAGCTAAAATTACTAGCAATACAAGAGACAAATGACATAAACACAATCAATGGTGTGGTGAGATTTTAACACTCAGTTTTTGACAGATTAAGTAGACAAAAATAAATAAGGTTGCAGTGGATTTGCATAATATAATTAATGCTGACTGAATAGAGTTTTAAACATTATATCAAGAAAATAACTGAACTTCTTGTAAGAGATAAACAAATACAACTTCCAAAATATATATCATGGCCGGGCGCGGTGGCTCATGCCTGTAATCCCAGCACTTTGGGAGGCTGAGGTGGGTGGATCACAAGGTCAGGAGATGGAGACCATCCTGCCTAACATGGTGAAACCCCATCTCTACCGCGAATACAAAAAATTAGCTGGGCGTGCTGGCACACACATGTAGTCCCAGCTACTCGAGAGGCTAAGGCAGGAGAATCGCTTGAACCTGGAAGGCAGAGGTTGCAGTGAGCCAAGATTACGCCACCACACTCCAGCCTGGGTGACAGAGTGAGACTCCATCTCAAAACAAACAAACAAACTAACAAAATATATACCATTAGGTCATACACACTCAAAACAACAAAGTTTAGTAAGTGGCAGTTCAGGTCACATTCTTTGGGCATACAGAGAAAATACTAACTTGTAAGAATATACAGAAAATGTATATAAAATAACATTCTCTGAGCATCCATAATGAAAAACAGGCTTCAAAATCTAAAAAGCAAATAAACCAAAAATCCACCCAAAATTTCCAAAAGCTAAAAAAAAATTTCCAGATCTTTACACATTGAAAATCTGTCTCCTAAATAACATGTTAAAGAGAAAATTAAAATATTGGTTATAGATTACTTGGAAATTAATGATCTGAGAAAATGCAATATACAAAGATGTGATGATCCAAGATTACAGCCTTCAATTTTATTATTAAACAAGAAAAAAATGGAAAGAAATTCACTGAGGAAAGCACAGCAATGAGTCTTCTTCAAAGGCAGCAAGAAAAAACTAAGAAAAGCATAAGGAATTAATAAAGGGCAGATTTTAAACTCCCAATAATTTAGAAAACCAAATAAAACACCTGTATAGTTAATATATAAATCTAAATGGTATTTTCTTTGTAAACACAAATGTTAAAAATTTGTAAGTCAGAATAATTGCTGAATGTTTATTGAGCACTTAGTATGTGCCTCACAGTGACTGAGCGTGTTATTAACAATACCACAGGCTGGGCGTGGTGGCTCTCACCTGTAATCCTAGCACTTTGGGAGGCTGAGGTGGGAGGACAGCTTGAGACCAGGAGTTTGAGACTAGCCTAGTCAACACAGGGAGATCCCATGTCTACCATACATTTAAAACCTAGCCAGGTGTGATGATGCACATCTGCAGTCCCACGGTGAGGCAGGAGAATCCCTTGAGCCTTAGGAGGTTGAGGATATACTGAGCCATGATCATGCTACTATTCTCCAGCCTGGGTGACAGAGCAATAACATGTCTCTAAACAAACAGACAAGGTCCTATTATAATCTTAATGTTCCAAATAAAGAAACTAAGGAAGACAGAGACCACCCATTGGGCCCAAGACCACCCAAGCAACAAGTAACAGAATGGGGTCAGAAGAGTACTACCATGCTCCATGACCTAAGCTCCTAACAAAAGTTTTATATAACCTCTCAATATGAAGAAGGAATAAGGATGAAAGCCAGAAATTAATAATTACAAGATAAGACAATACGTAACAAACATAATTTTATGCTAAATATATCTGAAAATCTTAAGGATATTTATGGCTTTCTTAAAAAATAAATTATAAATATTGACTCAGTTGGAATTCGAGTATATCAAAAGTTTAGAAGAAATTGAATAAGTCACGTAAAAATCATCTCTGAAGAAATTACTAGGCCTAAATTACTCTAAACATTCAATATGTCCAATAAATAATTCCTATGCTAGGTAACAATTTAGGAAGAAAAAAACTGTGTCCTGATTTCTCTGGTGAGGTTGGCATGAGTCTGCTGCTGCGACCTAGTAACAATAACCAAAGAACAAAGAAGCTCCAATCTGATCTTACTTATATATATATATATATAAACACGCTAAATAAAACACAAGCAAACATAATTCAGCTATGCTTTAGAAGGGTACTTCACCACAACCAAGTGGATTTTCTTCCAAGAAACCCAGGATGATTTAATACAAGAAATCATTTAATATTCAGAAATCTATTGACATCATTTATCACACCAATGGGTCAAAGGAGAAATCCCACCATCAAATATTACAAGGTCTTTGACAAAAAGCAATATCTGTCTCTGAGTTAGTCTTTACAATGCAGAGCTCTTGGAATAGAGGAATATTTCACTAACATTGTAAAGAATACTTCTGATGTATCAACAGCTGACACTTTACTGGTGTTAACAACAGTTAAACACCAGAAATATGCCTGTTAAAGTCACGGACAAAACAGGGGTCTTGATTTTCAACAGTTTTAGATGATGAAGATGACAAACAGGAAAAAAAACTTTAGTTTACCACCAGCTTGGAAGCACAGGCATTGACATTAGACCCGGGCTTGGATTGTGGCCGCCTCCCTCTCCAATAGTTGAGCCCGATTTTGGTAAATCAGTAAGTCGGCTTCTTCTGCATAAGGAATGGTGGTACCCATCCCACAAAGGACAGTGAGGATTAAATACGCAGACACAGAGAGACCCCTTGGCACAATGCCCATTGTAGCATCTGAATTCACAACTGCAATATGAGTGAGTGACTGCGTGTGTGTGTGTGTGTGTGTGTGTGTGTGTGTGTGTGTGTGTGTTTTGAGACAGGGTCTCAGTCTGTCACCCAGGCTAGGGTGCGGTGGCACCATCTTGCTCACTGCAACCTCCACCTCCGAGTTTCAAGCGATTCTCCTGCCTCAGCCTTCCGAGTAGATGGGACTACAGGTGCGTGCCACCATGCCCAGCTAATTTTCTGTAGTTTTAGTAGAGACGGGGGTCTTACCATGTTAGCCAGGATGGTCTTGACCTCCTGACCTCGTGATCCCCCGCCTCGGCCTCCCAAAGTGCTAGGATTACAGGCATGAGCCACCATCCCAGCCAAGTTGTTTCTTAACTAGAAAATCCAGCAAGGTCAACTGATAAATAATTAGAGGTGCCCAAGAGTTTAATGAAATATCCAGATGCTACATAAACACATACAAACAGCAGTAAAAAATTGGTTAGGAGACAGAAATGCCTCAGGAGGCCTCTTGCTAACAGTTGGATCTTGTATACCGCTGTCTTCACTGGAAGGCCTGACCATCGCATTGTTGCCCCATCCCTGACCAGCCATATCTTTCAATTATTGTTTAGGTTTCACATAATTCATCACCTCCTCATAGAAGATTTTACTGACCCCCAGGCCGAACCCTCTACCAAGGGTGCTTTTAACTGGAGAAGCTTGTTTGACACACTCATCATAGTAGAAATTTTATATTTTTATGGAATTACTGGATTAATGCCTGTTTTCTCCTCAAAGCTTAGTTCTGAGTACACTATGCAGCTATTAAAATTATGTTTATGTAAAAGAATTTAATGTCTGCATGTGATTTAGTTTTAAATGCATCATATAAATCAGTGTATAAGCACTCAATCTTCATTTCTAAAATTGCACATTGGTATATGCACAAAAGATAAAAAGATGCTCATCAACATAGTAACAGTAATACTAGATTTTTATTATTTAAATTTTCTTTCTCATAGTCATCAATGTTTTTAAATATTTAATATAAATGAACAGTATTTCTCCTTTAAATGATAGAGATTTACCAAATATCTAAATTTTTAAAACACTTAAAACAGATACTTTTTTTTTTTTAACCATCAAGTGACAAGTGTTTAGGTGGCCGGTAATTGAAGCTGACCACATATAAATATATGTATATATTACATAGAAATGTCTTCTTTCAAAAATTTATCTTCCTGACTGACAAACTCTTATTCCTACAGAAGAGAGCAAAGAATTGAGTGCATTAAAAAAGAATCAGCAATGATGGTAAAATCTAGAGAAATATTTTAATCTCACCAATATAAGACCAAGCCCATATCTCAGCCCTCACAGAATTACACATCTAGGACCCCTTCACTTACACACACACACACACACACACACACACACACACACACACACACGGCACCAGCAATTGGTTACCAAATACACACTGAGCATCTACTGCGTATCTCAGCCCTGTGCTAGCTGAGCAGAGGATTTAGTCCCTGCCCTTGATGAAGTCACTGGCCACCAAGACTGACACACTGAGAAAAGAAAACCAACAGCAAAAAATAGAACGTGAACACTGACAAACAAGTGGTAGACAGTAGTTCTGCACATTTTTAAAGTTACAACTTCCCACCCATCACGGGCTGCCAGCAGGACTCCCAGTGGTGGTGTGAATCAACTCTATTTCCATCGTAGCAGAATAAATAGAAGATGACTTGAGGAACTCCCTTTGCTAACCAAACACATTCAAACACCCTTATTGAGGTCTGCTCTCTTGCCACCCCTTGGCTGGCATGTTGTCTTCCAGTCTGGAACCACAGAGCAGTGCCCATGCCAAAACTTCTTCAAATGACCTTCTTCCATTTTGGGCATCTGATTCTGCTCTCTCCTCCCCACAGGAAGCCTGGGTCAAATGCCCATCCTCCTTTTTCCCAAAGTCTCCTAAGGTCCTCCTGTTATTGTCCTTGACACCCTCTGTTGGGTGTCCTTGCCCTCCCTAAGGCACCCATCAGACCAAAGCTCTTTGCAGTCATTTTTCTGTATCTCAGTAGATCCAACTCCTAGCCCGGTGTTCCAAACATACTTTGTGCTTGGCAAATATATGTCACTTTTCAATGAATGATGAAAGAATGAATAAATGAAATTCGCCTCTGGACACCTTTACAACCTTGCATTCCTTGCCTTTGCTCAAGCTGTTCCATGCATCTGAGATGCCCTTGCCCCAACTAATTTCCATATGTTCAAATCCTAACCTCCATCCTTAAAGGTCTAAAATGGATGCCTTCTACTCCAGGAAAAGTCCCCTGGTCTCTCAGCTATCAGTGACTTCCTCTTCCAATTACTACAGTTCTTTATCAGGATTTCCCATATTCTACTCAGACTTAGTGTTATTTGTGGATATATTTTCACATGCCCCTGCCCATTAATTGATATACTCTGTGATGTCAGAGACCACATGTCTCCTCTATCCTGGACCTCCTCCCAGTGACCACCACATTGTAGATAATAAATTAACAGTAGATTTAAAGTAAATGGACACATACAGAATTAGTGCTTTGGAGATGTCATCCCTATGTTCTATTCCTCCATGGCTGGATTTGGCAAATTTGAGCAGAAGGAGATACGGTAAAGACAAGTTCTTGGATCTTATTAGGAGCTCAAATATTTCCATTCCTGTCATTTTTTATGGGATGTTTTTAAACTTGGCCTACCAGGAAATGTGTGTGATTTACTACAAGTATCCGAATGAACTTAAAGTGTCAGGAGAAACATGAGACCATCATCTGGAAGGTGAGGGGGAGGGAGGTTGAATGAAATTCTTTCTGGAAATACATACTTCTAGGAAGGGACTGCAATAACATCTCTACATTGTCTCCTCAAAGCATACTTCTGAAGAGGGAAGATTCAGGCCTTCTGACCTGGACACAGGTCAGGAGAACTGGCTGACCTTGCTCTCCTGTAATTTTTGAGCTTTCCCAAACACACTATTTTTCTCCTGGGCTCGATCTTGGCGGCTCCTGCAGCAATAAGGGGAGTTATTTTGGGGAGACAGTTGATGCTTGGCGAGTCCTCCTACAGATCAGCAATAGCTGTTTGAAATGTTAAATGCCTCCCAGATGGAGATACTTAGCATTTGTAGGAGGAATAATTTGGAGGAGAAAAATGCATTTGTCTTTTTGGCATCCTGTGGATTCTGTTACAGAAGACAGAGAACACTGTGAATCCTGCCATCCACATGTCAGTGTTTTCCTGGAATTTTGCTAGTCCCAGGTGACTGTGCTGCTGCTTCTAGGGATATCAAGGTTTGGATGTGCCAACACTCAAGGGAAAAGTGTATGGGGCTGAGTCTCCGAGGTCGGAGAACTTCCAGAGTGCCCAGAAACCCTCAGGGCTTAGCCTCCTGGCTGCCACTGGCAAACACTTCAATCACGTAGACCAGATGGTTTTTACTTTTGGGTGTGATCTTTTATACTCAGTGAGGCTGAAGAATGTCGTACGGGCTAGCAGAGAGAACCAGGGATTGAGAGGCGTGAGATTGGCCTTACTTTTGCCACTAACTTTCTTTGTGGGCTCAGGCAAACCACCTTGCCTCACAAAGCCTCTGTTTCCCCATCTGTGAGGTGAAACAGTTGGATTAGATCATCTTGTAATTATTCTCTAACTGCAGAACAATGCTATGGTGCTCACTGCCGTGGCTTATGAAGAAGGTCACATTATTGCAGAAGGTAGCTTGGGTTTGTCCTTCAACATGAGCTTCCAGATGCTAGGAAGAGAAGTCTTCATTGAATTGTTCATCATGCCCCATTATTCATGGCAAGGATAGGGTGGATCATTCACAAAAAAATACTCAGTCCATGACCCTTTTATTTAATTCATTTCTGGGCACCCATGGGAACACTAGGGCCCATCAGTAAGCTTCACCAAAAAGTTCTGCCTTTGAGTAAGCACCAGAGTGAACTTGAGCTGGACAGAAAGCTCAGCTCTTAAAAACTGTAACTGGGTAATTGTAGGGTAAGTGTTCTCACACCACACTGAGATGTGCAAAGGAAAGTGTGCCTCCTTTATCGTCTATACTAGCCTCACATACATTTTAAGAATCCTCTGGTCCTCTTGGATAGGTGGGTGGGTGGATCACGGGTGCTACATTTAGTGAAATCCAGTCAGCTTTGTCCTATGTAATGATGAAAACAATCTCTATAGGAAATTCATACTCTTTTGGACAATGCTATCTCTCCAATTTCTCTCTTCTCCTGATCACTCCTGAGATAGATTCTGGGTCCTGGAGAGAGGGCGGCCTCAGGTTCTCACATGTTTTAGGCTCCCCTGCAATCTGCAGCAAGGCACTGCACCCGTCTGGTCACTCATCATTTTATCAGGATCTGAAGGAAAAGCTGGGGCCGCTAGCTTATGGGCTATCTTCTTACCTTGTCTGGACACAGATTCTGACTTGACCTCACAATGGCTGCTTGGAGGGCTGGACATACCTGATTCCAGTGTGCCCCACTGTAGGAACCATATACCACAGCCCTCAGTTGCAGAGTAATGTACCCCACTCTGGTAAACCCCCTAGATGGGATCTCAGCTACTTTTCTCCTCTTCCATCATGAGGCATGTAGATATCTTGGTTCACTCTACCACACAGGATTTCAGTGTCGCTTGGGAATAATAATACAATCTCTCTCCCTCCCTCCCCTTCTGTTTTTCTGTATCTCTCACTGTCTTTCTCTTCCCTCCAGTCGTGTTATGCTACTATCACTTTGATATGGAAGTCTCAGCGTCCATAGAAGCAGCTTGGGAGGTGTCTGTCTCCCAAATCTCAACCTACAGCCAGGTGTGAGCCTGAAAAGAGATAGGAAGGACCCATGAGTCTCCCGGCATGGGAGCATCCTCTTTTCCTTACCTCAATCCACTGCGAGCCAGAAAAACACATGATTTCTATGTTTTCCCATCTTGTGATGGGTTTGCCTATATTTTATCCTCCTCTTTTTTGAGGTAAAATTGTTTTCTCTTGCTTTTCCTGGGGAAAATGGTACAATGGTTGCCTGGAAATGCGGCAGTTGTGGTATAAGATAAAAATAAATAAATAATATTTTCAAATATTATTTCCATTACAAAATCATTTCTTCGATGGCTGAAAGAGGTTTGCTTGACTGAGGTTGATACACTTTCTTCCCTGTGAGCCTTCTACCTAGAAAATGACGTGATCAGACCTCACAGCCATTAAAATCCTTTCTAGTTCTTACGTCTTAATTTCACTTAACAATGACATACTGTGAGAGGCTCACAATGATCTCCAGATTATTTTCCGAACTAGCCATTCTATTCATAAACCAGTTAGAGGCCTATTTAATTTGTATGGCATCTTACCAACAAAAAGACTGAGCTTATCAACCTTTTGCCCCACTAAATCCTACTATGAGTCCTGAGACTTAATAATTTACTACTAAGTAGCTATGGATACAGTTTATCCAACATGACTAGAAGCCACAGAATATCCCATGAAGAATCCAGTTAACATAGGAAGTGACTTTCAAGTCAGAAAATGGAGGAGAAGCAAAACAAAATGGCAACGGACAAGAGGAATTAAGTTCTCCTCTAACTGGCTAAAGCCTGGGGTTGGTGGCTTCTCACATAGTGAAATGGGAAAGGATTCCACACATGTCAACACAGAGGTCCTGGTATATCCTATTATAAGAAGGAATTAACTCAAATGGAGCAAAGAAATTTCCTGGCAGATTCCAAGATTCTGAAAGGGGAAAGGCAGAAACATGATATCCACACACAAACTGCTCTAAGGAAAAGAACTGAGGGGCCGTGGTTGAAGGCTTGATGATTGTTCTCCGAGTTAGCTGCTCTAACATATGCACATAATCTCCCCCACTTGATACACAGTCCATACATTGGCTGGGATTTTTTTCTTTTTCTTTTTTGAGATAGAGTCTCACTCTGTTACCCAGGCTGGAGTGCAGGGGCGCCTCTCAGCTCACTGCAACCTCTGCCTCCTGTGTTCAAGCAATTCTCCTGCCTCAGCCTCCCGAATAGCTGGGATTACAGGTACTGGGCACCGTGCCCAGCTAATTTTTGTATTTTTAGTGGAGACAGGGTTTCACCATGTTGGCCAGGCTGGTAGGATTTTTTTAAACAACAACAAAAAAATTGTAGTAATTCTGGGGAAGCCGAGGTAGGGGAATTGCTTGAAGCCAGGAGGCAGAGGTTGCAGTGAGCCGAGGTCACACCACTGTGCAGTAGACAGGGCAACGAGGGCAGAACTCTGTCTCAAAAAAAAAATTGTTGTAATTATGAATGGCACATTTTAGCTATTCTAATCAGAGATGAGAAGGTGAACTCCACCATTCAGAAAAATAGAAGAATAAAAACATCTTTCTGGGAGCACGTATTGTTGCATTGTGATGTTTCGTCCTTTTTGCCTATTAGGAAGTATTTATTAAGTCTGCTGTAGTATGCTAGGCACAATGGGATCCTGTATCATGCAATACAGGTTCAGTCCCTCACCTTGCTGGTAAAAATCAAGTAGAAGAGGCGGGAAAATAAACCAAATATTCCACCAAGTGTACTAAGTGCTAACATAGGCAAAGTAGACAGGTGTCTGCATTCAGACTTCTATGGAAGCTCTGACTCATTCAGTGATGAGGAAAGTGGGAGTCAATAAAGTTTCCAAGAGGAAATAAACTTCAACGAACAGAACTAGTAATCCCAGTTGGCCTCCATAAAGATGCTGTCCACCAAAAGGAGATAATAATATTTGGATTCCCAGATCTCAGCCCCAACAGTACCTGAGTTGTCAGACTCAAAGAAGTAAGACACAGTATGTCTTCCTCCACCACCCTCCGCCTTCTACTTAAGCCCATTCCTAATCTATTAGTCTCCATTTACAAATAGTTACTAAATTAAACTTCCAGTAGCTCTGCATGGCTGCCTTTAATGCTGACGCCAACCTCCAACAAGAGGTTCTCAAACTATAACAAAACCTGCTAACACTTGAAAACAACGACCCTGACAAAAACATCATAGACTGGGAGTTCCAGCGTTTCACCAATCTTATGTATGCATTTGTTTGTTTGTTTAAAGGGAAGGACTTTTTTTAAACCACTAAAAAAGTTCCTCAAAACTCCCTAGTTCCCAATGCAGGCAGACATCAATAAAATATTTTAAGGTTGCTTTTTTTTTTTTCATTCCTAGTTGTCTTCCAGCAGGCCTCAGGGGCTGCCATATTGAGTTTCAGCACTCACAACCTAGGTAGCAAGGAAGAACATGCCTAGAGTCATGCAGTGAGTGACCAAACACACCCCAGGGCCTCCAGTTTTTTTTTTTTTTTTTTTTTTTTTTT
>NW_022436991.1:4629390-4683404 GCF_009761245.1 Sapajus apella | reverse complement strand
TTTTTTTGAGACGGAGTTTCACTCTTGTTACCCAGGCTGGAGTGCAATGGCGCGATCTCGGCTCACCGCAACCTCCGCCTCCTGGGTTCAGGCAATTCTCCTGCCTCAGCCTCCTCAGTAGCTGGGATTACAGGCACGCGCCAACATGCCCAGCTAATTTTTTGTATTTTTAGTAGAGACGGGGTTTCACCATGTTGACCAGGATGGTCTCGATCTCTTGACCTCGTGATCCACCCGCCTTGGCCTCCCAAAGTGCTGGGATTACAGGCGTGAGCCACCGCGCCCGGCGGGCCTCCAGTTTTATCCCCTTAACAAGGGACTTGAAGAGTCAGCTAAACAACCAGCTGACCTCACAGGAGGCTCATAACAGGAATGTTATCTGTCAGAAGCTGGTTTTCTTAAACTGATTTCACCTAGCAGGAAAGGAATCACTCATAAGGAATAGGAACACCCTGAGGTTGTAGGACAGACAGTTATGGCTTCAAATTCAGCTCTTGGATTTGCTTTGCTATGACAATACTAGGCAAGTCAGCTAACCTTTCTGAGCCTCGGTTTGCTCAGTTTACTCATCTGTTCAATGGGAAGCATTGCTTTCTTGTAAGAATATTGTTTTAAAAATAAGTCTTGTATTTGCCAAAGCAATGTGTACACATTGCTTTATTAAAAATCTAAAAGTGTTGAAAGTCTTTTAATAAAAATCAGAAGTTTCAACTCTTACCCCCCATTAATCTTACTCCCTGGGGCAGTTGCTCTCAACTCCTCTAACTGATTATTTTAATATTCTACAGATTTAAATACTGCCTATTTCTCCTGTTTTCCCTATTCTTAGATCCCTCTACCTTTTTTTTTTTCTCAGGTTGCTTGTTTGGATCTCTCTCTTCTGCATTGGAAATCCATACCACAGTATGGTCAGCTTAAAGATCAGGACTCTAAGAAGCCATTTGTGAGTTCCACGCACGTGGGGTTAGGACTGTTGACTGATGAAACTCCTGTAGGATGATGAGGCAGTGAGTCAGCCTATTCATTGCAAGTCACCCTATTTCAGGATCTTAACATTTTTTCTCAGGGATCTGTCAGTTTCTCCGATAAAAACCCTCTAAGCATTTGGATGAGAAGAGAGGAGGGTGGAAAGGCTCAAGTCTACTCATTTCTCTTCCCACTGTCTGCTGTCTCTGTTGACCCCTTGAGTCCTGAGCCTTTCTTGTTTATTACCCACAGCAATCCCACTTCTGTGTGGCGGGGGTGAGAGGAGAGAAGGGAGATCGTTGTCTGACTGTGTCAGGGGAAGGATAGATCCCTGAGAGCCAAGAGGTCTGCATTCGGTTTCTAGGTCCCACCCACTTTCACCTTGCATATGCCTGGTGCCTTAACATGCCAGGAATATAATGTCTTTACACTGTGATGTCCCTTGTCACTGCTTCTCTCCTCCTTTCCATGTTCCCTTATCTCCTTCTTGTTTTCTTCATTTCTTTCCTCCCTCCTCCCTCACTTCCTTCCCTTGTTCCTTTCTTCCTGCTACCTTTTCAATTGAGGGGAATGAGATGAGCTCAATGTGGCCCTCAGCTTTTCAGTCCTTACTTTATAAACAGAAATTCTGTTAAAAGGCCTACTTGAGAGGAAGGATGTGAAGTCTCTTGCTGAACACCTGCCATGTATTTAAATGCTCAGCTACACTTATTTCTGCACCATGCCTCTCAGCATCACCTTGGACATTCCCTGACATCTCCAAATCCTTCCCCTAGAGGGAAGAATCTACAGCCAGAGACACAAGATTTTTAGGAAATTCCTAGAGCTCCCGGTGCATCCTCGAAGAGAGTGTGGGAGGGAGGGCTCTGAAATGACCCCTTTCTCCAAGGTCAGCCAAATAATTCTATTAATCCTCAAGACAACTGCACTAGGCAGTTACTATTAAGATTATTTCCATTTTTTGCCCTTGGTCTTCATATCTATGTACTACAGAACCATGACCTAGGACAGTCGTTTATTTGGGGAAGAAAAGAAAGGTGAGAAATATCCCTTGACCTTCTGCCTGTCACCAGAGTTTAAAAAAATACAACCATCTTTCCCAGTGGAAGCCTTCCCACCTGAACCTACAAATACACAGAATTATCCTAGCATGATCTCAGACACAGACACACACACACACTCCCGTGTGCTCCAGAAAGTGGTAACTAATAAGTGAAACTATGGTTCCGAGGTCTCCTGGTGCCTGAGCTCCCCTGCAGGGCTCCCAATCAATACAAGGTTTGCTGTCTGCAACTTGGCTGAGTTACTAAGATTACAAATGAAAACCAGCCCCCAGAGGGTGCAGCGTTCCTGTGGCACAGAAGGAAAGCATAATTCTTGCTTATACTCGGCTTTGTGATCGGTTTCTCCCCTGGTAGCTAGTCTTGTAACTTCTTTTTAGGGCTGTCAATCTTAACAAAACACACACACACACACACACACACACAGCCCCACACTTCTGCAGATCAAGTCTTTCTCATCTCACTAGGCTGTTCTCTCCCTACTAACCACAGGATACTCTGTTTCTCTGTGGCTGTTCAAATGCAACAGCTGTTTCCGTAGTTTAAAATATATATATACATTGAATAAATAGTGATAATAATAGTAACTATCATTATTATTGTAAGTATTGTTATCATTTCTAGTCCCTGTGTCTCAAGTCTGTGTCAGAGGTTGTGCAAAATACTAAATCTTCCCCAACCCACACAGTTTATGTATAAATATTATTTCCTGACAAACAAGGAAACTGGGGCTCAGAGATGTTCAACAATATCCTCACGGTCACACAGCCACTCAAGAGGGATCTAAACCCAGTTACCCCATTGACCGAAGTAGCTCTAGGACCTCCATTCCTCATACCAAGAAAGTATTTCAAATACAGTGTGACTGCTTTAAAAACCAGGCTGTCTTCCTGAGTTCTGTTGATGAATCCACCTCAGAGATGATTCCCGAATTCCAACATATTCCTTGGTTTCTGGATCCATCATCTTCATAGTTAAAAAAAAGAAAAGAGCCAATTGCCTTCCTCCTAGGAAATTTACACCTTAAAAGGGTAATAAATATCTTACGTTTTCCATCAATAATATAAGACACTGTCAGACTGCTCCTTCCATGGGTCCAGTTTATGCTCCAATGACCTCATAACTCCCCAGATGTACAATGCAGAGAGCAAGAAAGCCTGGCTCTCTCCTTAAATTAAGGTTCATTAAAAGATCCAAAAATAAAACTTTTAGACCAGCTCAGGAGGTAAGGACTAGGCTATCTTGTTCCTCATCCCACTAGAGGGCACACACTGGTGATCTACTATGAAAATCAGACAACAAGCGCCTGAAAGAGGCAGGTCTTGTAAGACATGCCTCGGCAAATCCATCTAATTCATCCGAGAATGCTCTTAGCTGCAAGTGATGGAACAGCCAACAAAGACGTCCCCCCTTTCTCGTAAGGTCAGAAGGCTGCTGACCTTAG
The DNA here is from genome assembly GCF_009761245.1 of Sapajus apella. Taxonomy (NCBI): domain Eukaryota; kingdom Metazoa; phylum Chordata; class Mammalia; order Primates; family Cebidae; genus Sapajus; species Sapajus apella. The sequence continues at coordinate 4,679,933 of NW_022436991.1, read as the reverse complement.
TTCAGCATTCAAATGGTCTGAGGCCAGCAACTCTGTGATTCTCAGGGCTTTCTCCTCAAGGTCTGCTCTCCTTCCAGGCATCATGTCCAGAATCCAGGTAACACAAAACAGGAAACACATGTGTGTGTCTGCATGTGTGATCATATTTAGAGTAATGAATTCAGGGAGTGTACCAGATATATCTGTCCTTTTCTTTTTTTTTTTTTAAACTAACAAAGCAGAAACTTTTGGAAACCTCTCCCAGCAAAGTGTTATCATATCCCTGGCCATATCTATGTCATATAACTACTCCTAGCTCCCCAGAAATCTTGGAAATCAAAAGTTTCAGTTAGCTACATTTCTACCTTGAACAAAATCAGATTTCTTTTTTAATAAAAAAGAAGAGTGAATCAATGTCAGCTAAGCATCCTCTGAATTATCAGTGCAAATCCGTTTGGGCACCTTGAATTCCAGTTCTCTCCAAGCATCTCAGGTGCACAGCCGGCACTCCACAGGGATTTCTCCCTGTCAGGGTAAACCCTAACTTCCCCTCCGGAGTTTTCAAATACCAACAGTGATAAAGGATAGCTGAGGTATGCATAAATTATTCATCAAGGTTTGTACTCTTTGATTTTTCTCTAGGAGTTGATATACAATGTAGTTTTGTTAATAACTAGAATCTGATTTGTGCCCCTGATGGTTTAAATATTCTGCCTGAGGAAATATCAATCACCTGGCATGTAAATGGAGTTCATCCAGTGGAACTGGAGTTGGAGTAACAGCCACATCTCAAAGAGACCCTCACATATATGTTGATTCTAATTCAGTATCTAATTCTAATTTATGTGTTTGTCTGCCTGGACCCTTGTAGCAGGTCTGCTGGAAATCCTTCATCTCAAACACTCTACCAATGCTGAACCCAGAACTCTTGCTAAAGTAAACAAGGAAGCTATGGAAGGGGATTTTTAAAATAACTTTGTTATTTGTTTTAATAAAACAACCCCAAAAGGCTGGGGTTGGAATCCTGGCTGTATTGCTTACGTACTTTTTGACACCAGTCAGTTTATCTGATCTCTCAAGACCACAGTTTCCCCAAATGACCGGTAAGAACATCAATACTTACTTCAAAGAGTCATTTTCCAAGTTAGGTAATAATGTTTAAGATAAGCTATCTAGCATGGTCCCTGGCACATGACAGACATTAAAGAAACATTATTCCTGTTAGCATACTTTATTTATTTTTTTTTGTTCCTTTTTTTGAGACAGAGTCTCGCTCTGTCACTCAGGCTGGAGTGCAATGGCATGATCTCAGCTCACTGCAACCTCTGCCTCCCAGGTTCAAGTGATTCTCCTGCCTCAGCCTCCCGAGTAGCTGCGATTACAGGTGCATGCCACCACACCCAGCTAATTTTTGTATTTTTAGTGAAGACAAGCCTTCACCACATTGGTCAGGCTGGTCTCGAACTCCTAACCTCGTGATCTGCCCACCTCAGCCTCCCAAAGTGCTGGGATCACAGGCAGCATTCTTTTAAGAAAGCAGAGAAGAAGCGTTACTGAAATGCTAGGGGTTGAGTCTAGGTCCTGCTGCTCATGGTACAGAGAGATTATCACTGAGACATTGAGTATTACCAGGGAAGAAGGCTTTATTCAGGTGCTGCAGTCAAGGAAATAGGAGATTAGTCTCCAATCCATCTCCTCAACCAGCCAAAATAGGGGTTTACGTGGCAGGGAAGAAATGTAACTATGTTTGGGGAAAGTAGGAATTAGGAAGAAGTTAGAAAGAGGTCAAAAGGTAGCAGGTGGTCATTAGGCAATCATGACAGGTGAGGGTCTGGCACCTCATTTTCCAGATGTGGTGACCTGGTGAATTTCAATTCCTTGATACTATCTGGGAAGCCTGACGGTCAGTTTCCTGAGACAAAAACTCAGTTAAGATAAATTTAATTTTCAAGCTTTAAGACTGTGAGGGGTGGGCACGGTGGCTCATTCCTATAACTGGAGCACTTTGGGAGGCTGAGGCAGGTGGATCACATGAGGTCAGGAGTTTGAGACCAGCCTGACCAACATGGTGAAACCGCATCTCTACAGAAAACACAGTATTAGGCTGGGCTCCATGGCTCACGCCTGTAATCCCAGCACTTTGGGAGGCTGAGGCAGGCAGATCACAAGGTCAAGAGATAGAGACCATCTGGCCAACATGGTGAAACCCCATCTCTACTAAAAATACAAAAAAATTAGCTGGACGTGGTGGCTCACACCTGTAGTCCCAGCTATTTGGGATGCTGAGGCAGGAGAATTGCTTGAACCCAGGAAGCGGAGATTGCAGTGAGCCGAGATTATACCACTGCACTACAGCCTGGGTGACAGTGCAAGACTGTGTCTCAAAAAAAAAAAAAAAGGAAAATACAATATTAGCCAGATGTGGTGGCACAGGTCTGTAACCCCAGCTACGCAGGAGGCTAGGGCAGAAGAATTGTTTGAACTCAAGAGGCAGAGGTTGCAGTGAGCTGAGATTGTGCCATTGTATGCCAGCCTGGGCAACAAAAGTAAAACTCCATCTAAAAAAAGAAAAACACACACATAACACAACAAAAAAGATTGTGAGGATCAATTTCTATGTTTATCCAAAAGAAAAAATTCTATGGGACAGTTGGGCTGGTTTCAGTCTCCCCTTTCTATTTATCAATTCCTCAGTTATGAGGAATCTGGTCATTGATCTTTCTGGCTGCTTTATGCTAAGAAGGGGTAAGAATTTTAAAGGGGCTAAGAACCGATCTACGTCTAGGGGCTGTTTGTATGTCTGGCAGGGCAAGAGGCAAGACCTTTTCCCAGGTAATATTTGTCTCTTGGCAAATTTTAGAAAGAAGTTTATAAAACTGCTTGTGACTCAAAGGAATTTCCTTTGCCATCTAAGAGCTCACATTCTGGCCTGGGTGTCCCAGCTCCCTAGGCTCCAAAGCTGAGTTGCATCTTCAGCACTGGCCTAAAATGGTCATCTCTTTTTAAGGTCTGTGTAAGGACACCTACAGCCAGCAAAAAATAACATTCATAACTAATCTAATCCCTTAAAAATTGGTCCTTACGTTCTGATGTGCCCACCTCTTCTACATTTGCCCCCAGGACTGGCAGGATTGAATAGTTTTTATTTCTGGTCTTGTGTCTCATGAAAGTAGTTCATTTTGACTGACACCTTCTCCTGGGTCTGAAGATGGGGATTTGATTGTTGTAAATATTCAAGATTTATCAGTAGTCAGTACCTTTTTCAGAAGTCAAAGACCTGTAATGGCACAAGGACTTTAAAAGAAATGCAGAGGCCGGGTGCAGGGGCTCAAGCCTATAATCCCAGACTTTGGGAGGCCAAAGCAGGTGAATCACTTAAGGTCAATAGTTAGAGAGAAGCCTGGCCAATATAGCAAAATCCCATTTCTACTAAAAATACAAAAATTAGCTGGACATGGTGGCACATGCCTATAGTCCCAGCTACTCAGGAGACGGAGGCATAAGAACTGCTTGAACCTGGGAGGCAGAGGTTGCAGTAAGTCAAGATCATGCCACTGCACTCCAGCATGGGTGACAGAGTAAGAATCTGTCTCAAAAAAAAGAAAAGGCAATATAGAAAGTTATATGGATATAAAAACTCAAAATATTAGTTTTCCTAAGCATTAAAAAAAAAAAAACTAATAATGATGGCATAGGCATTATCTTAGTAATACATAAAATCTGCTCCTTAGACCAGTCACCAAAAGGCAAAGAAAGACCTAAGGAGAATCAATCACACTCCACTGCAGTGTGATTGATTCTCCTTACAGGAAGCCTACTTAGATAACCTGAAAGTGAAACCCAGCGAACAATTTAGACATATCAAGAAAATCCAAGTGTACAGAATCAAGTTATACTGCCGGGGCACATCACTGTTCTAGACCCTCAAGATAAACATTTCACCATCAGGCAGTTAGACAGCAGCAGTTAGAACCAGAGGTAAAAAGTTACAGAAGCTGACAAAGATATTGAAGGAGAAAGTTATCGTCTCAGAGAAACTTTTCAAGTGAAAGAAAAAATTGAAAGCTACTAGTAAGACACAATACAATTAAACTTCTGAGATGGGAATGGAGAGGTTTTCAAAAAGAAACAGATTATATAATGAAAATCACAATCCCTTATCAAATATACATATATATATATATGTACATTTTATTGTACTTTAGCTTTAGGTTCCAGGATACATGTGTAGATCATGCACGATTGTGGCACAAGTACATACATGGCAAGGTGGTTTGCTGCCTCCATCCCCCTGTCACCTATATGTGGCGCTTCTCCCCAGGTTATCTCTCCTTAACCTCCCCACCCCCCTGCTGTCCCTCCCCTAGCCCCCAGACCATAGACCCCAGTATGTGATGCTCTCCTCCCTGTGTCCATGTGTTCTCATTGTTCTCTATGAGTGAGAACATGTGGCGTTTGATTTTCTGTTCTTGTGTCAGTTTGCCGAGAATGATGGTTTCCGGATTCATCCATGTCCCCACAAAAGACGGGAACTCATCATTTTTTATGGCTGCATAGTATTCCATGGTGTGTATATGCCACATTTTCATTGTCCAGTCTATCATTGATGGACATTTGGAATAGTTCCAGGTCTTTGCTATTGTAAAGAGTGTCACAATGAACATATGTGTGCAAGTGTCTTCATAATAGAATGATTTATAATCCTTTGGGTATATACCCAGTAATGGGACTGCTGGGTCAAATGGAATTTCTATTTCTAGATCCTGGAGGAATCGCCACACTGTCTTCCATAATGGTTGAACTAGTTTACACTCCCACCAACAGTGTAAAAGTGTTCCTATTTCTCCACATCCTCTCCAGCATCTGTTGTCTCCAGATTTTTTAAAGATTGCCATTCTAACTGGCATGAGATGGTATCTCAATGTGGTTTTGATTTGCATTTCTCTAATGACCAGTGATGATGAGCATTTTTTCATATGTTTGTTGGCCTCATATGTATCTTCTTTTGAACAGTGTCTGTTCATATCCAAATCAGCATTTTAAGACAACCTTGCTCTGATATAGGAGACCAATCTAAACTTATTCGTCTCTCTCTCCCCTACTTATTGGTTTCTTTCTACTTGATTATAAATAACCTTTCTAAGTACATGATTTTAATCAACCTTTAGGTAAGTTCTGAATTTTCAACAAAATTATTCTTTTTTTCTCAGTAAGAGCACATCTTCTTTGGCACATTTTACATACAGAATTATTATCTATTAACTAGAGTTCTTATTCTTAGTAACCTTAAATTTCAGTGATTACCTAAAAAACAAAAAATTCTGAACTGTCTATCAGTATTAGCATTTTCTAGATGAGAACATTTCACAATTTTTAAAAACATATTTTCCCATATCATAACCCTTTCTTATTCAGAAACGGCCCACCATCCCATGAACATCAATTTTTATTTTTTTATTTTTACTTTAAGTTCTGGGATACATGTGTGAAAGTGCAGGTTTGTTACATACACTTGTGCCATGGCGGTTTGCTGCATCTATCAACCCGTCATCCAGGTTTTAAGCCCTGCATGCCTTAGGTATTTGTCCTAATGCTCTCCTTCCTCTTTTCCCCCACCCCACAACAGGCTCTGGTATGCGATCTTCCCCTCCCTGTATCCCTGTGTTCTCATTGTTCAGCTCCCACTTAAGAGCGAGCACATGCGGTGTTTGGTTTTCTGTTCTTGTATAGTTTGCTGAGAATGGCGGTTTCCAGCTTCGCCCATGTCCCTGAAAAGGACATGAACTCATTCTCTTTTATGGCTGCATAGTATTCCATTGTATATATGTGTCACATTTTCTTTATCCAATCTATCATTCTGGTGAATATCAAGTGTTCACCTAAGTAAGAACCTTAAACACATGGGTATGTTCACCAGTAACGCAGAAGACATAGCTGCTTTTATCAAAATAACAAGGTTAAATTTGTCTTTGTATCAAAAAAGTCAGGAAACAAAGATTACTTTCTTTTGGCTGAGTGTATGGTTTTGCAACCTTCTGTGACAAACCCTGACACCTCAAAATCTCTGGCATAGACAAATATAACACCCAAACAAAAATGTATGCTGACAATTCTGAAGACGTTGCTATTTCCATTTCGCCAATAATTTTAAAACCAGTTTATTAAGGATTTACTTAAGTTACATACACTTGAAAAAACGCTTACACTTATTTACTTAATTTATGAATACTCATTTAATTATAAGCCAGTTTGGTACCACCTAAAAACATCCAATGAGAATCAAAAATAATTTTAAGATTTTAAATGACACAGAAGGTTCATGTATAAGCATTTATCGCATTCATATGTACTCAACTATTTAAGAGTTTATCTAGATTACTTACATATGTAATATAAAAACCATGTAAAACAACACATCACACACACACACACACACACACACACACACACACAAATAAAAGTCCAATAGCCTCCACCTCAGAATCTAGCCATGAGATAGCAATCAATGTAAACTCACTGGTTTATGAACATGTTTATGTGGCTAAACTTAGTTTGCCCCAACAGGTAATCCAATGAAGGCTATGAACCAAAATTTTGGGTAAAGCAGTCTCTATGGCAGTTCAATCTTGAAAGGCCAAACCTCCCCAGCCTACAAAGAACACTGGAGTCAAAGGGCACCACAGAAGAACATCATATACTCACAAGGCACAACCCTTCTTGGAACAGCAGCGTAAAAGCCTGGATACATGAAACTTCATCCGGCTTTCCTGTTCAACAGCATATGAATCCAACTTTAAGACAATACGACGATTCAAAGACCTTCTGAGACCAGAAAAGATTGGGCACATCCAGGGTAGTATGACCATAGATTTTCCTTCACTCCATTGGCCCACAACTACATTCAGACCAACACCAAAGAATGCAACCAAGTGGGCTACACTCTGGGATGGACCCTGCCCTCCCATGACCACATCAACACACACACACACAATCACCAAAACACAATCCAACTGTAGCAGCAACAAGCTCCATGAATATCCAGCTGAAACAGTCAAGGTGCTTTCCTCTCTCAAAAGGTTGAGCATATTCAACCTACAAATAGAAATTCCTTCCGAATTTCCCAAATTGAAAGAAGTCATTCCTGCTGTCTGGTACCCACAGAAGACATTCAGTCATCGACAGCCAGATGTCAGCTTTCAAAGGCTGTTCTTCCTAGGCGATCAGGAACGCAGTTGGAGCAGGTAGCAGGGGAGTCACGGAGAGAGACTAAAACCCATCTCTGGCTCAAAGTGGTCAAGCAGCTGCTTAGAAGGGCTTCCAAAATTCTAGCCCCTGCAGCTGAGCCACAAACAACACGTTCGCAGTTAGGCAACCAAAATCTGTTACCAAACTGCCAGGAGTTCTGTGCTAGGTCCTGTTGCTCACCACACAGTAAGTCAACTACTGAGACAACAGATACTGCCAGGGAAGAAGGCTACAGCCAAGAAAATGAGAGGTTAAGTCTCAAATCCATCTCCCTAACCAACTAAAATTACAGGTTTATATAGGAGGGAAGAAATGTAACTACATGTGGGAAAACAGGAATTAGGGAGTGGTAAGGAAGAGAAGTTGGTCAACAGGCAGCAGGTGTTTGGTTAGGAAAACAGGAATTGGGGAGGGGTAAGAAGGCAATTATTGGCTGGGCACAGTGGCTCAGGCCTGTCATCTCAACACTTTGGGAGGCCGAGGCAGGCGGATTACTTGAGGTCAGGCATTTGAGATCACCCTGGCCAACATAGTGAAACCTTGTCTCTACTAAAAGTACAAAACTCAGCCAGGGGTCATGCCTCAGTTACTTGGGAGTCTGAGGCATGTGAATTGCTTGAACCCAGGAGGCAGAGACTGCAGTGAGCAGAGATGGCACCACTGCACTCCAGCCTGGGCAACAGAGCTACATTCTGTCAAAAACAAAAACAAAAACAAAAAGAAAGCTATCTTGATGATGGGTGCATGGAATATGCACAATAATGAGTGCATGGAAAATGCAATCTAATTAAATGTGCTTCAGGGAATTGATACTGCATTATCACGAGGTCGCCTAAGCAACTTTAGCCAAAGCTTCCAACAATATCGTGACAACAGCAAGACAACTCCTCCTGCCTTGCAGACATAGGTGCACACAGAGATTTGCTTTAATCAGTCTTACAGATGAGCCGCAGAATAGTCATGTAACAGAATCAGGCATTATGTAATAGCAGAACAAACACAAATAGCCCGTGAGACCAGCAGCCTGGCATAAATTACTAAGAGCCATGAAAGGCACAGCTGTATCTAAAGCATATGATTACACAGATGCACACACACCCAGAGAACCTATCAAGAATGCATGATGACTGTCTTCAAAGTTTCCCAGATTAGGCACACAAGAAAAATGAGTCTACCCCCTTCCAAGACAATGAATAATGGTAATAATACATTTATTGAACAATTAATATAGATTAGGTATGTTGCTAAGCAATTTACATGCATTGCCTCAGTTTCACTCTCAATAATCCTTTGGGTTGGACACTATAATTACTTGTATTTGACAGTTGAAGAAACTGAGGCTCAGCTCTCCAAGTTATACACTTGATAAATGACAGAGCTGGACCTTCAAAAGAAGGTCCATCTGAGCCCCATACTTTTAATGACACGTCATTACAAGCTTGAGCTTCACTTTTATGTATAAAGAGAGGCAAACCTCAGTATTCCCCAAACTTTCCATCATTCAATTCCCATCTCCCCGCTATGCATCTTTTTGCCCAGTTCTTTTCTGTCATCAATGAACACATCCCAAAAAAAGAGTAACATTACTGCAGTGTGACCCTTGGTCACGTGTTCCCAAAACATCTTCAAGCTGTGCCTAGCCTTGTCCACATCTTTATGCCTTTGAAGTCATTCCCTTACAGAGGAATTGGAGGCATAGAGGGCTTCTAAAGACAAAATAAAACAAAAGAAAAGCAGAAAAAACCCGCCTTGGTTCAATCTAGACTTCCCTCCTCCCTGCTATGTAAACTGGAGCAAGTCACTTAACCTCTTTGAGCCCTCCTGTCTTTATCTGTACAATGAGGATACTAGTACATATTTCCTAGGAACTCTCATTAGAAATAAATGAAAATTTTTATGCATAAAAATTTGAAAGATATGGATGTGCCCAACACACAATAGGCAAAGTAACTGTTATTTTCCTTCTCCTGGCTTTGTATAAAGAACACATACTTATCTTTGAAAACCCAGATCAAAGCCTCCATCTTTTGTCACACATGGGTTTTTTCACTCCATCCTCTGTGCTCTGGGAACTCTGTATCTCTAATTAGCACTTTCTACATGGATTTTTATCTGTTTACCAGACTATCTTTACTATTAGAAAGTGAGCTCCTCCAGGGAAAGGCTTTGTCTTCTTTCTGTGTGTATCCACAAAGTCTATTGCTGTCCAATCACTGTGTAGAATAAACCATTGTTTGTCAATTGCATGCATTAAGCTGCATTAACACTCACTCATCCATAAAACCACCTGGAGGGGGTGTCTTTTGGAGAGCAGAGCTCACTGCTCTTTTGCTTGTGTTTTGTGTATTGTCTCACATCCAGCCTAACAGCATACAGTAAATCTGAGAGAAACCAAGAATAATTGAGCAATACAGCTTCCTTCCTTTCAGCTCCCACCCTGTGCTATGCACTGGCTGTTTTACATATATCATCTCTAATTCTCATAGTGATCTTGCAAGGTCATTGTGACTGGAATAAGAGGATGAGATATTAAATTATACTTGCAGTCAGTCTCCTCCCCACTCCCTGCCTGTAAAAGGGAAAAGATCTTGGTCCATCTCATGAGATCTTCCTTGCTAGGCAGTATATGTCAATTTGACTGGGCCATGGGGTGCCCAGACATTTGTTCAAAGATTATTCTGGGTGTGACTGTGAGGATGTTTGTGTAGGAGACTGATATCTGAGTTGGTAGACTGAGGGAAGCATATGCCCTCTCTAGCGTATACAGGCTTCATCCAATCCACTGAAGACTTAAATAGAACCAAGAAACTGATCCTCCTATAAATAGAAGGGAACTCCTCTTGCCTGGCTGTTTAGAGCTGAAACATTGGTCTTTTCTGGTCTTCAGGCTCAAATGGAAACATCAGCTCTTCTTGGGTCTCAAGCCTGCCAGCTTTCAGGCTAGATTTTATATCATGGGCTCTCTTGAATCTCCAGTTTCCTTACTACTGGGACTTGCAAGCCTCCAAAATCACGAGCCAAGTCTTTATAATGGATAGGTAGGCAGATAGGTAGGTGGGTAGACAGATATAGAGGCAAACAGACGACAGACAGACAGATGGACAGAAAGAAAAATACACACACACACACACACACACACACACACACACTGCTGTTTCTGTTTCTCTGGAGAATGCTAATACAAGAAGAATCCAAATAGTAATAAAATGGAGGTAAAAATGAAGAAATAGGGACTTATTGGATCTATATGTAATAATTTTTAAAATGCAAAAGCAGGGGCTGGGCGCAGTGGCTCATACCTGTAATCCCAGCACTTTGGGAGGCAGAGGCAGGCGGATCACAGGAAGTAAGGAGTTCAAAACCACCCTGACCAACATGGAGAAACCTCGTTTCTACTAAAAATACAAAATTAGCTGGGCGTGGTGGTGCATGCCTGTAATCCCGGCTACTCAGGAGGCTGAGGCAGGAGAATCGCTTGAACCCAGGAGGCAGAGGTTGAGGTGAGCCAAGATCGTGCCATTTTACTCCAACCAGGGCAAGAAGAGCAAAACTCTGTCTCAGAAAAAAAAAAAAAAGGAAGAAAAGTGGGAAAACACAAGAGCTTGCCAGATTATATACAAAGAACCTTTTGGGGGCAATACAGAAAAAGAGGAGAGAGTTTACAAGGAATCATTCCTAAGAATGTAAGAAACTGGAGGCAGAGAAATACAGAGAAACTTCCTAAGAGATATTTAGGACATCAGAAATGATTCTTACCTTTGTCATTTTCTCAAGAGTTTGAATAAAGCCTTGATTTGTTTTCAACATTTTCTAATAAAAATGAGGCATTATGTAAGACAGGGCCACACAGGGTCCTAGTTATGTGCAGGTCACAGTTATACAGATTCTCATGTATAAGTTCAACATTTGGGGTGGGTTGTTGGTTTATGAAAATCTCTCTTTCTCTCTTTCCCCTTCCTTCCTCTTTTCTATCTCCATCTCTCTTTCTTCCTCCCTTCTCCCTGATATAACCAATTTATTCAGCTACAGATACAGAAACTTATTGAACACAAGGTGGCCACATAGAACAAAGGCTACTGCAATGTGTCTCAGTTTAGCTTCCCTTGGCCCCCGGTGTCTCTGAAAGGTGCATATTTACATAAATGCAACAGATTTAGAAGGTCACATTTTTACTACTATTCTTGGTTTTTGTAATTTTTGTATACTCAAGGTATGCATTAGAATTGCAAAATGACTTTCACTGACAAGCTATGCATTTCTATTTAATAATTTTTTGGTGAAAAAATGAGTACGCTCTCCTGGATCTCAAACCTAGATTCTGTGTTGGCTAGGCACATGTTCTTATCAGCGGTAACGGGGGGAAAAGCACAGTCCATCCTTAAGTCAGTTCTTACGTGTCCCTGAAAAAAAATATCTGCTACTAGCACTCCAGAAAACTCATTTCGCTGCTACCAAAGCTTGCAAAGTTATTATTAACCATCAAGATGTTACCAAAATGCCAGGGGTTCAGTGTAGGTCCTACTACTTGCCACATAGAAAGCCAATCAATGAGACAACAAGTATTGCCACGGAAGAAGGCTTTAATTGGGTACTACAGTTGAGGAGATAGAAGCAGTCTCAAATCCATCTCCCCAACTGACCAGAAGTGGTGGGTTATACAGCAGGGAAGGAATGTAGCTATGCACAGGAAAATAGGAATTAGGTAGCAGTAAGGAAGAGGAGTTTGTCAACAGGAAGCAGGTGGTTGATTAGGAAAACAGAAAATTAGTGAGGGGTAAGAAAGCAATCATGATGAATGAAGGGTTTGGCATCTCATTGTCCAGATACAGTGATCTGTTATTTTTTCATTCCTTGATACTAGCTGGGAGGCCTGATGGTTAGCTTTCTGAGGAAGGAACTCACATAAGATAAATGTACGTTTTTCAAGTTTTAAGACTAGAGGTTCAATTTCTATAGTTATTCTACAGAATCGTAAACCTTAATTCTATGGAACAATTGGGCCAATTTCAAAGATACTTTAACTTATAAATAGCAGAGACAGAAGATGAATCTGGATCCACCTGACTCTAAAGGTCATGATTTTATAGTCTTATCTCTGCAGAGCCAGTTTGTAGAAAATAGGCATCAAATTATACCAATACAACTCCTAAAGAGGAGTAAGTCTACAAGCCAATTCGGCTCTCAGGAGGCACCTAGTCAATGTTTTTTTGTGCAGTAAACAGCCACAGCCTTCCTCCAAGGAATCCAAATGGAGCATCTGGTATACCTGTGTGGCTAGTCCCTAGGGAAGCCAGATCTTTTGAAAATGAACCCAATTTTAAGCTTGGTCTTTGATCAAATAACTCATCAGACAAATTCTCAATTGGCAACTAGGAAGCATAATATAAGCTTTGGAAATTTATTATGAAAAAAACAATACATCAGGTAATTCACTCTCTTTGGAGGTTTCATGTCAGAGGTTTTCATCCTAAATTTTACTTTATTTTGCTCTGAATAGAAACAGGCAATTAAATATGACCAGTGAAATTTGTTTTTAAGATTAAAAAGGTGCTAAGGCTGTATGGGAATGATCCAAAACACTCCAAATGTCAAATAGGAATGGTCATAAAAAGGAAAGTTGAATGCTAAAGATAAATTGCTGCAATTGGAATGCCATAAAATGTGATAGCCTTTTTCAGAATTTTAACATTCAAAGGGTATTAGAACAGCAGACAGCCCTTGAGATTTTTCCCAACATCCTCACCTCCAAATCTCCCAAATTGGTGAAACTAATGCACAACCCAGAACTTGAGACCAAATTTCTCAACTCTCAGGCCAGTGAACTCATTCATTAATTTGCAAGGTAAGAACTAAATATTTATGATCGATGACTTCATTTCTACTCTTGTGTTAAATTTCACTGACACCGCTAAATATTTCAGAATGCATGCTCATTAGAAAACTTCCCAGCACCATGCACAGGGAAAAGAGTTTAGGAATGGTCACAATATCCAGGGATATTGTCTACATCTGTTTTACTTAGAGTATGTTCCCTGATGGGATACAGTTAAGTAACATTGCATACTTGCATTGCATTTCCTTCTTGAAGATTCTAGATTCTCTTTACCTAATTAAAAGTTCATAGACATTCATCTGTAAAGGGAACATCTGGCATTCTCTAAGTCACGCAGCCTTGTGATTCGTTTGTTAGTAGTACTTTACAAACGAATCCAGTCAAAGCAACTCCTGAATCCCTCCATATTCCCAAGCCTATGTCTAAATTTCTTTTTTTTCTGATAAAAATAAAATTTTGGGAAACTAGAATATGACATTTTCTCCATCCCAGATAACAGGGTTCTTCTGGGTTAAAGTAGGTAACCTTCATAGTTTCATTCTTGCATGAGAATGGTCCTGTAAATGCATGTGGGGTTAGGGAGATGACTGCGTTCCAAGGAGTTTCAACTGTTTTTTAAAGGATGCAGAACTAGTGGGGGGAACTAAGAAAATTGAAATACAGTATTAGAAGCGGAGGAATAAAGGAGTTTCTGAATATGTGCTTAGCATTGTGCATGACAGACTAAATCAATACGTCTCAGATTCCACTGTGTGTGGGAATCACATGGAGGGTTTATTAACACAGAGTTTGGGGCCCCACTCCCAGGGTTTCCAACCAGAAAGCTCTGGGTGGGGCCCAAGAATCTGCACTTCTAACAACTTTCCAGGTTATGCTGATGCTGCTGATTCGGGAGCCACACTTTAAGAACCATTTGTCTAGACCACTGGTTAGCCTTAAACATCTGGCACAACCATTCAGGCCCCAGTCTTCAGGTTTCTTCTTAGCATAAAATCTTACTGTGCATGACATCGCTATTGTTGTCAAGGTGGCCTTCAGTCCCCACCCAGCACCCATGTTCACACTTTTTGGCCACATTCTCTCCATCTTCCCTTAGAAAACCACTTCTCCCACACTGTCTTGCTGGGAAACTCAGTCAAGCTACTTCCACTCTGACCTGGGCAGAGTGGATACCTGACCAAAGCCATGGAGAGGCCCAGCTATAATCTAATACCTGGAGTGACTATGCAGGTAGAGGTAAGAAGAGGAGGGGAGGCAGAGATTTCACCGTGGCTAGAAAACCAACACCAAAAAGAAGCCACCATGATTGGATCTTTTTCCATGTATCTCAAGGTCCCATTTTTTTGAGCAGCTTTCAATAGAGTCTCATCACAGATGTCAATATATTACTTACTTTCCAAATGCATCATTTTAAAAATGAACCCATTAACCCAACCCAGTCATATTTCTAAGCCAATCAGACTCCTGTGCCTGGGAATTTGAAAACAAATGCCTAAATCAATTCCTAACACAAAGTCCCTAACCAACTGGAGCCCAACCGTGGTGCCATGGAAAGCCGGTCTATTAGTTGCTGCTACAGGGACCCAGGAGCTGTCCCCAGTCCTGTCTCCCAGTAAGGTTGTCCAGCATCCCCTTTACTTCTGTGTCTCCTCATTTCTCTTTCCTAAGTTCCTTGTTCGCCTAAGTAAGCTAGTCTGTTTCTGTGGCTTAAAACCTAAGATTCTCCCAACATAAGAGATATGGAACTCCATACTTAACACATAAAAATAATATCTCTGGATAAAGAGGGAAGTGGGGACCTATGACTGAGACAACTGGAACCTGTAACACATACTCTCCCTACCCCAAGAACACCTCCAATGAGTTTCTAAATAGCCAAAAAGTTTTGAGGGGCACAAACAGGAGATCTTGGCTTATAACATCTGCCTGTGCTTTAGGCTCACTTTGGCAAAAGTTAACAGTTTGGATGGATCTGGTCATCTTAAAAAGCAGTGGGTAAAAATATGACCCACTTCCCTGTGAGTTTTAATTATAAATCCTTGTATTAGCTCAGCCCCAAAAGGCCTCACAAAAGTATATTTGTGTATAACACGATCCTCCGGTGCACTGGGTTGTATTACTCATTTCATCTGCATAGATGGAATCAGATATTTGGCTCCACTTCCATAACATACATCCAAAGGCTTATTTCCTCCAAAAGAAGTACAATTGGAAATAGCAGCGATTGAGCCAAAACACATTAATTTCAGCACACATCGTTAAAGAGCAGACATCAGCAAACAGGCAGCCGTTGAGGAGGCCCACACAACAGAAGTACGAGAGTGCTTACAACACTGCCGCAAATAGAAGCTGCCTCCTGGAGGTTTCAAACGAGAAAAGAAATCCACATGAATAAGCTTTGTCTTAAAAAAAAGAGTTTTCCATCCTACAACTTTATAAGACAGTTCATCTGAAATAAGTCACTGTCTTTGGAAAACAAAGACCCTTCACCAAATTTAGTACAATTTTACTTCTAGAGATGGATGCTTCACCATACAGCATAAGGACCCCAGGAAATCTGAATCCCACAAGTTGAGGGTCAAACGATTCTGTTCAGGAGACGTTCTGACTTTGAGAGTGCTAGATAAGACTATTCTCAGAGATCATTTTGATTAGGACTCACCACTCAAAGGGTAGAAGGTCTTAGTCTGATTGCTACATCAATCCAATCAAGAAGTTGGGGTATAGGCCAGGCATGATGGCTCACACCTGTTATCCCAGAACTTTGGGAGGCTGAGGCAGGCAGGTCACTTGAGGTCAGGAGTTCAAGACCAGCCTGACCAACATGGTGAAACCCTGCCTCTACTAATCATACAAAAATTAGCCAGGCATGGTGGTACATGCCTGTAATCCCAGCTACTCAGGAGGCTGAGGCAGGAGAATTGCTTGAACCTGGGAGGTGGAAGTTGCAGTGAACCGAGATTATGCAACTGCACTCCCCCCTGGGCAACAGAGTGAAACTGTGTCTCCCCCTGCCAAAAAAAAATTGGGGCATAGACCTTCTGAGGGCCACCCACTTAATTTACAGAGGGACGACTCCAAAGACCACATAAACCCCACTTAGGGGTCAGAATCTCAGAAGCAGAGGGCCAGATCAGTCTACCTGGGAGATAGGACCATTCAACAGAGAAAGGGCCAAACAAGGGACTCGGATACTCAGGGGACTTATCAGTCTTTTCTAGGAATGGGGAGCTCAGACCAACTGGAGAAGTTCAATTAGGTTTCAAAAGCAAATTCTCTACAGAATAATTCTCAGCTTGGGTCATTAATCTAAGAAAGAAAGTTAAGGCTAAAAGGAATTATAAGGCATGCATCGCATGCTTACTCCTAGGTGGGAAAACCATTTCTAGCCCGGGCTGAAGACAAAAACAAAAGATGATACTTGAGCCCTATTGAGAAGAGGAGTGGGAGTATAGATACCCAAGAAGTCTGACACCCTAAGGGAAAAAGATGCTGATCTACCCACGTTTATCAGTATACTACTTCTGCTTCTTCTGACCTTACCTTAGCCTTCATCCAGTGAATTCTCAAATAATCACTGAACATCCATATCCTGAGATGTCCCCACATTTTCCTATAAACTGCCTTGTTTGCTTAGCCTTGGTTTCTGTTGCTTACAGTCAAAACACTTTAACAGACACAATTTCAAGATCCTTAAAAGAAAAAAAATCCCCTAGCCTTCATTATCTCATGCTCTTCCTCGTTGGTTTAAAATGCCTACAAACATGTGCAGCTCCATTTGAAGAAATAAAAATTCTCTAATTGCATTTTTGCACCCAGACATCTGCATGGTATTTCACAGTTCGCACAGTATTTTCATAACTTCGCTAATTGGGAAGCCTTAAATACTTGTAAGGTTAAAAATAAGGAGGATTATTGGTGTCATTATCTCAATGTTACAGATAAAACAGAAAGTCTGTGAGATTAATTAGCTTGTCCCAGGATCTCACGGCTCAGGCGCTATGCAACAACATTTAGAGCCAGGTGTATCTGAATTTTCTCCAAGAGTCCTAGATTTGCCATTCATCTTTGAAACCTCTTTATTTCGTGTCTCAAAGCCTTAATTTTTGTTGTTGCTGTTGAGACAGAATCTTGCTCTGTTCCACAGGCTGGAGCACTGTGGTGCCATCTCTGCTTACTGAAGCCTCCGCCTCCCTGGTTCAAGTGATTCTCTTGCCTCAGCCTCCCGAGTACCTACCTGGCATTACAGGTGCGTGTCACGACACCTGGCTAATTTTTTGCACTTTTAGTAAAGACTGGGTTTCACCATGTTGGCCAGGATGGTCTTTATCTCCTGACCTCGTGATCCACCCAACTCGGCCTCCCAAAGTGCTGGGATTACAGGCATGAGCCACTGCACCCGACCAAAGCCTTAATTTTGTCACCCAACATTGTATATCCAGGAATACAACTAACTGGACTCTGGGCCATGGAAGGACTTGGACCTGAGTTGTGTGTGATCTTAAACAAGTTACTATTTAACTGTTCTAAATTAGATTCTGCACCCCACAGAACAGATTTTTTTGTTGTTGCTGTTTTTTGTTTGTTTGGGTTTTTTTTTTTTTTTTTTTTTTAGATGAAGTCTTGCTCTGTCACCCAGGCTGGAGTGCAATGGCGTGATCTCAGCTTACAGCCACCTCCACCTCTCGGGTTCAAGCGATTCTCCTGCCTCAGCCTCCCGACTAGCTGGGATGACAGGTGTATGCCACCACTCCCAGCTGATTTTTGTATTTTTAGTAGAGACAGGGTTTCACCATGTTAGCCAGGCTGGTCTCAAACTCCTGACCTCAGGTGATCCATCCTCCTCGGCCTCCCAAAGTGCTGGGATTACAGGTGTGAGCCACTGCGCCTGGCCATAGAACAGATTTTTGATGCAGTCCAAATGAAATTATGTGCAAGGATTTGTACTTCACAACAAAACAGTCCACAATGGAAGGTCATTCATTGACTACCATCCCTCCAGTGGGCCAAGGAGATTGAGTTTTCATAAAAGGAAACTTAAACATCATTTTTATTTGGTGTCCTTTCCCGCAAAAGAGCAATGTGAAAGATTCTAACATTCCTGATGTGACTGAGAGAAGTCTTAATCAAACTCTCTAACCCAGATCCGTACTGACTACGCTCTCAAGACCATCATCCTTCTTGAGTAGGAGTAACACTTGAATATCTGGAGTCACTTAGGCTTGAAGCATGAGCAGATGTCATTATAAAAATGTTACCTACGGAAGGTAATGAGTGCACGGAACCACTGTCAGCTTATCTGCATTGAATTACAACATTAGCCAAGTCAA
Source organism: Sapajus apella (assembly GCF_009761245.1). Taxonomy (NCBI): domain Eukaryota; kingdom Metazoa; phylum Chordata; class Mammalia; order Primates; family Cebidae; genus Sapajus; species Sapajus apella. The sequence continues at coordinate 4,661,546 of NW_022436991.1, read as the reverse complement.
AAAAGATCCTTAGAGAATGGGACACAGGATACACAAGCTTTGTTGGAAACAAAGTAAAAGAACGCTGTCTTTGCACTTTTCTCCTCGAGAAGAGGAAAATTTCTTACAATGGAATTCCTCACAGTGGACCATTGATTAAAACCCATGTATGCCTAGTGTTCCCTTACTGGAACGCTAAGCATGTAGGAGTTATTTATATCCTATTGCTCAAGGTCATCGCCAATGTCTGATTTTTTGTACCTGTCTGTAATTCAAAAAATTGCAACCTCTGGCATAAACGGGTTTAACACATCTGACACCTAAATCCTGACATTCATTACCAGTGTGGTTATGGGTGAGTTCCTCAGTTTCTCCTATTTAAAAAAAGGAAATAAAAACCCTGCTTCACCTACATCTTAAGACTTTTGTGGGGACCTGGGAAGGCAGAGCAACCATCAGGTCCCAGAAAGATGTATCGGGCACAGAGTAAGAGAAGTGAGAGATAAAGAAGAAAACAAGTCTCTCATTCTAGATGGTATACTGGGAAAAACACTGGACCACTGATGAAAAATCCTGAAAGTCATTCTTTACCAGTGTGGTTGTGGGTGAGTTCCTTAGTTTCTTCCATTGAAAAAAAGGATATACAAATCCTACTTCTCCTGCATCTTAAGGCTTTTGTGGGGACCTAGTGAGCTAATGGAAGAACAGGTACTTTGAAAGGAATTGTGATTATTTGGATGTAGAAGGAAAGATGCAGGAGGTGTCACTGGTTGACCCCCAAGTTTCTGACTTGACAAAGCAGGTAGATGAGATAGACACCCTAGAAGAAAAACACATTTGAGAAAAAAGAGGCGGAAGCTGTGTGGAGTTTCCTCTGTTAGAGGGATATCCAAATGGAGAGGTACAATAGGCAGCTGGATGTTCAGAACACTTGGGCCAGGTGTTCTCCAGAACTGGTCCAATAACCAGAAATCCATCCCTCTCTCAACTGGAGTTACTTTGACTCTGACAGCTGCTGCGCCATGTACTCTATTTATTATTACTAATTCCCCAGGGCCCAAAGACCCTTCTACAGGACTCTCTCATTCCTTTCCACATAAATCAGCAGAAGAACTACACTAAGTCCCAGGTGATAAATGAAGCCCTTCCCCAAATAGTTTGGCTTAAGCCCAAATCGGCAGCTTGCCTGTCGATCTACTGTTCATGTAAATCATTCTTGTCTCTTATGACAAAATGTTAATGACAAAATATAGGTGATCCTCCAATGGAGGGAAGAGCTGTATTTTTGCAACTGGAAATTAGAAATGTATTATTAACCATGAGCATTAATTATATATTTTAATGCTCACAGGCGAGAGGTGATGGGGCATAATTTGCAGAGAGGTGTAGGGGGCCCTGAAACCTAGCGCGATCATTTTATTAGGCACAGATTCTATTTCCTGCGCCCATGAATATTTCATTCCGAATATTTACTCCATTTTATTATTCAGCCATTCTTCCTTGGCTAAGCCCCAGGTTTAGACAAGTCTTCTCTCTTTCCTGATCTTGTTCTTGAGAGAGTGACACTTATCCAGAGATGATGCATGATTCTGAGAAAGGATATCCCAAAAACCAAATTACAATTTGCTCCGTCCCCGGGAAAATCTGTATTAGCAGTGGAGGCCCTGTGACTGCTTAGGGCTGTACACATTCTATGGGAAAAGGCCATGAAGTGTCTTAAGTGTTAATATCACTTGCTCTGGAAAGCCTTCCTAATCCTAATAATCTAATTCTCCAGTCCAAGATCAGATCCACAGTGCAACGTCCTGCCCTGTCAAAGCCCTCCACGAGGTTGTCCTAATTACCTGTGACTAATGCACGTCCCTCTGCAAATGTGCTCATATTCTGGATGCAAGACCAAGCGTAGATTTCAAGAAGTATTCAGCTCATCAGAACTGAACATTTTAACAAATATTCACATATGTAAACACACAACTTACATGCTTGCAAATATGATAAACTTCATGGGAGTAGATGTACTTGACCCATGTGCAGTTGTATCCCTAGAATGCACATAAGTTCACCCTTACTTCAATGCATTTCGTTGAAATGAATTCTGTGAATTCTCAGAATGAGCTGCAGAATAGTCATGTAACAGAATCAGACATTTGGCAGCTCTGGTAACCTTGACTATTCACTCCACGAACAGAATATTATCTTATTCCTTCCTCACAACCTCACAGCAACATACTTTTCATTCTGTGCACTTCTGGTAGAAGTCAGACGAGCTTTAGAGAGAAGACAGAAGCTTAAGAAATAAGCTCTTGGCCAGGTACAATGGCTCTCACCTGTAATCGCAGCACTTTGAGAGGCTGAGGCGGGTGGATCACCTGAGATCAGGAGTTCGAGACCAGCCTGGCCAACATGGTGAAACCCTGTCTCTATTAAAATTACACAAATTAGTTGGGCATGAGGCGGGGACAATTACTTAACCCGGGAGGCGGAGGTTTCAGTGAGCTGAGATCACGTCATCCATCCAGCCTGGGTGACAGAGCGAGACACTGTCTAAAAAAAAAAAAAAAAAAACAAAAAAAACAAAGAAGAAGAAGAAATGAGCCCTTAAGGGCACATGCTGGTACATGCTAGAACTGGATTTGAACTAAAGACCGATTCTGAAGTTTATGTATATAAGACCACCCAACCCATCCTTGGGTGAGTTTGAGAAAGTCTAAGAAAAGAATGGTAACAAAGAAAAAATGACAATAACCCTAATTGTAAACAACAGCCAAGTGCCATTTATTGATGACACATTAAGAGCTTTACACACATTATTTCATTTAGTTCTCCCAACAATCACATCAAGTAGATATAGTTATCTTCCTTATTGATGAAAAAAAAGAGTCTCAGAGAGGTTAAGCAACTTGCTCAGGCACACACAGCTTCTAAGTGTGGGATCAGAAGTCACATCCTTCTGACTCCAATGGAGACAAATTTTCACCTTGGCATTGAAACAGCAGTTTTACAGACTTATGTTGACTTTTTTCACCAACTTCCCAGAGAACTTCTAACTACTCTGCATTACACTTCCTAAATTATTCTATTCCTGCTGCACCAGACTACAGGCTCAAAGTTGTGGTCCTGGAATCCAATTTTTTGCCCTGGGCTCCACAGAGCCTATGGGCCCACAGAATCTACCTCTTCTCCAGTCCAAAAGAGTTCCCTGCCTTGAAAATCCAGTTCTGTCTAGGTAAAAATACTCTCCTGAAAAAGGGTCTATAAGAGATTTTATTGTGGTTCTCTTTTTGGACATATTTAGGGACAAGCTCTCTAACGATTCATAAAGGCCTTTAACATCAGTTTTGCAGTCAGTACTAAGACCTTCCCAGAAGACTAATTGAAATCCTACACAAATAATGTGATGTTTAATTGCATGTGCAAATAAAATTATGCAAAAGCCTCTAATTAGCGTATAAAGTTCAAAGGACTATATTTTATAAAGCATTTTTTAATGATATGGGAACATTCTTATGCAAGTATGTTAAGAAAAAAACAGCAGGGTGTGAAACTGTACACAGTCTACGATCATAATTATGTAAATTATCTAAAAGCGAGAGGCAGGAGCAGGGGAAGAACTTGAAGATAGCTACACAAAAGTGCTAAGAAAGGTCGCTCATAGACGGCGTGACGGAGACTTTTAATTTTCCTTTTTTATACGTTGTGGAATTTTCCAGATTCTCCTTGGTGAAAATATTTGCCTTTGGCCTAGGGGGAAATAAACACTGATGTAACTACAATGTGTTAGATTATAATATTCAAATTTACAGAGGTCTAATATTGTAGACTGGATAGCGAACTTGAAAGGAGAAGAAAGTTTTCAGGTTTTGCTTCTGTATCCACTCGCCCCATTAGACAACATTTTGTTGACATAATATTTTATCTTTGTTCTTTTCCTTCAGAGCTGATGCAGTGAGAATATTTGTGCAAACAAGCCTACCTGAGGCCAATTACAGCTCTCCCCCCAACCCTGGAAGACGGGAGAAGAGAACCATCTCATTCCTCTCTCACCCCATCCGATACATGTATTTAGGCTGAGCGCAGATGACATCTGTCCAGACAATGCATAATACTGCAATCACTTCTGATTAGTTTCCTGTTACCACAACACCATCCACCTGTGTTACAGGGGTGGCTACTGGGGTATGCTGGAAGGAGGAAAGAAGAGGAGATAAAGGCAGTTATTGTAATTTGAGAATCTGTACTATCTTTACAAAGCCTTTTCTTTAGAATCCAGATCCACGCAGTCTCCCTTCCTCACATGCAGACATTCCGGATGTGGGATGTGCTAGGCAGCCATTCAAATTTCCTACATTTCTGTGGGATGGACTGTTTGTCTTAATTTACATTTCTCTAGGACCTTAGGAGCCATCATGTCAGTGAACAATAAATAGGTCCCAGCGATTGTAACATGATGCATGTAATTTGCCACTGACATCTTTCCCCTGAAAATAGCAATGAGGAAAACACAGTTACTTCTTTCAGACCAGTGTTGAACTTCCTATTCATCTTCTGAGCAACTCAGTTTTTTGAGTCACTCTTTATTTTGTATTAATAAAACCTTGATTTAAAAAATCAGGAAGATGTGTTATGAAGGCTGTCAGTCCATTTTCTAACGATCCAGATTTCCTTCTTCAAGGCCAAAGCTGTAACTTTAATATTAAAATACATGTTCATGCTGGGCCTTACCAATGTTGATTAAGCCAGGGATAAGGCAAGGAGCAGAAAAGATCGACAGTGTATTTTCATTCAATCTCTCTTAAAATAATGATGCATGCAACTTCATGTCATTACTTTTTAATGATCTTAGCCTAGTTAATAGCAGAGTAATATTCCAAAAAGGAGCAGGAAATTATTTCCACATTTAATTTTCATTGCAAAAGTGAAAGGAACTTTTGATTTTTTTTTTCAGCCAGAGAAGCTGTCTGCTGCCTACAACTGCATTAGGTCTGCTACATTACAGCTGAGCTAATGGATCAAAGCCAAGTGATTAGTTTCCTACTCTTTTAAGCATTTCTAAGTGCCAACTGACTGGCTCTCAAAGACTTGGACATGGCTTTTCAACGTCTCCCTGAAGTTTGCTTGATTTCCCATCAAGGCAGGGCCTTTTGACCTTGCAACTGACCTGAGAGGGGATTCATTATATGTGTCTCTTTGGATGTCTGAGTTGCACCGAATGATTAGAAAAGGGGGTTCTAGGAAGTGTAACAGAATATTACACAGTCCGGGCACAGTGGCTCAAGCCTGTAATCCCAGCACTTTGGGAGGCTGAGACGGGCTGATCGCTGGAGGTCAGGAGTTCAAGATCAGCCTGGCCAACATGGTTAAACCCCATCTCTACTAAAAATTTGAAAATTAGCTGGGCATGCTGGCATGCACCTATAATCTCAGCTACTTAGGAGGCTGAGGCAGGAGAATCGCTTGAACCTGGCGGGTAGAGGTTGTGTGACCTGAAATCACACCATTACGTTACAGCCTGGGTAGCAGAGCGAGACTCCATCTCAAAAAAAAAAAAAAAAATTATACATTATGAGTTTAGGCCTTTGGTATACAGCAGTGGACATCACAGAGATGGTTCCTTATGTTGGAGCTCATGGCAGTAAGGGTATTACATTTCCTCCATTCCAAAATGCTCTTCTTTATAGGAAATACAACTGATACAACAGAGCCTTCTTTTTCAGGAGAAAGGAGAAAAAAAGCAACAAACTGACATAAATATTGACATCAATTGTAAAATGCATCTCAGATGACATCAAAGGCAAAAAAAAAAGTATGTCTTTGAAACACAATGAGAGGCCACCATATACCCAACAGAACGGCTAAAATTAAAAAGACTGACAACACAAAACACTGGCAAGGACGCAGAGCAAATATAATTCTCACGCATTGCTGATGGAAGGGTAAAATTGGCCAACCACTCCGGAAAAAGTTCTGACAGTTTCTTATAAAATGAAACCCACAACTATCCTATGACTCAGCAGTTCCAATCCTAGGTATCTGTCCAACAGAAAGGAAAGCATATGTCCACAGAAGACTTGTACCTAAGGAAAAGTTGTCAATAGCAACTATACTCATAATAACCAAAGGCTAAAACAGTTGTGCATCAACTGAGGAACAATGAACAAACTGTAACGTCTTCATTCAATGAAACAATATTCTTTTTGTTTTTGTTTGTTTGTTTTTGCTCTGAGATGGAGTCTTGCTGTCACTCAGGCTGGAGTTCAGTGGTGCGATCTCGGCTCACTGCAGCCTTTGCCTCCCAAGTTCAAGCAATTCTCTTGCCTCAGCCTCCCAAGTAGCTGGGATTACAGGCACCCACCACAATGCCTGGCTAATTTTTTATTTTTAGTGGAGACAGGGTTTCACCATGTTGGCCAGGCTGGTCTTGAACTCCTGACCTCAGGTTATCCACCCACCTCAGCCTCCCAAAGTGCTGAGATTACAGGTGTGAGCCACCGCGCCGGGCCTCATGAAATACTATTTTATAAGCAAAAGGAACAAACTACTGACATAACATATAGCTGGATCTCAGAAACATTATGCTAAGTGAAAGAAACACAAGAGTGTTTATTGTATGATTCCATTTATAGAAAACTAGAACAGGGAGCAGGGTGCAGTGGCTCACACCTGTAATCCCAGCACTGTGGGAGGCTGAGGCTGGTAGATCATGAGGTCAGAAGTTCAAGGCCAGCCTGGCCAAGATGATGAAACCCTGTCTCTACTAAAAATACAAAAATTAGCTGGGCACAGTGGCAGGCACCTGTGACCCCAGCTACTTGGGAGGCTGAGACAGGAGAACTACTTGAACCTGAGTGGCAGAGATTGCAGTGAGCCGAGATCGCATCACTGCACTCCAGTCTGGGCGACAGAGTGAGACTCTGTCTCAAAAAAAAAAAAAAAAAGAAAGAAAACTAGAATAGGCAAAACAAACTTCTGGTGGAGAAAAAGAACAGTTGTTGGTTCTGGAGGACAAGGGATCAGGGCTTGACAGGGAAGGTTTCAAGGAAACTTTCTGGGATGACAGTCATGTCCTATAACTTGGTAACTACTCAGATTATAATGATGTATTCATGTGTCAAAACTCATTCAATGCTACATTTAATAATTTTCAACCTCACCGTAGGACAATTGTGTAAGAAAACAGCTAAGTAAATATTAAACTATAATTAATGACAGACATGCTGATGCCTGCAACTCACTTTGAAATACATCAAAAATATAAGCTGGAAGGATGACTGGCTGGATGGGAGGATGGACGGAGGTAGACGGGTAGATAGGTACTAAAGCAAGTACCGTAAAATATAATCATAGAAACCAGATAGCTGGTATGTAGGTGTTCACTGTAAAATTCAACCTTTCTGCATGTTGGTAATTAGGATAATAAAATGCTGGGAAAGTGTATCTTTGAATCAAGTAAGTATGGTAGATCAAATATTTTACCCGCAACCTTCCCTCTTCCCATTGTAGGCCTTTTTTCCATTTTGGGCTCCCACTTAAAGAATCCATAATCCCGACGGTGTGCCTTCTGAAAGCTCACAATAATTCTCTGTATCATGTTCCATTCAATAATCTGAAAAATCAACATATGAACTTATTACGGTTTTATAGTAGGTGGATGTGTGTGACTACTCTCACATTGGGATATTGGTATTTTAATTCAATAATGCATTTAATGCTAATTAAGGTTGTCTTTTATTTGTTTGTTTTGATTTTTGGGATGGAGTCTCCTTGTGCCACCCAGGCTGGAGTGCTGTGGCGCTGTCTGAGCTCATTGCAACCTCTGCCTCCTGTGTTCCAGTGATTCTCCTGCCTCAGCCTCCTGAGTACCTGGCTCTACAGGTGCCGGCCACCACGTCTGGCTAATGTTTGTATTTTTAGTAGAGACGGAGTTTCACTATGTTGGCCAGGCTGGTCTCGAACTCCTGACCTCGTGATCCATCCGCCTCAGCGTCCCAAAGTGCTGGGGTTACAAGCATGAGCCACTGCGCCCAGCCTTAAGTAATTTATTTTTTTTTTAGAGACAGGGTCTCACAATTCTTGCCCAGGCTAGAGTACAGTGGCTGTTCAGAGGCACCATCAGAGCATACTACAACCTTGAGCTCCTGGGCTTAACTCATCCTTCCACCTCAGCCTCCTGAGTAGCTGGGGATGTGTCTATTTAATTCCTCCAGTGCCTCATCTATTTCCTCACCTTTAAATATAGTAACAACCATGTTTTGTACAATTTCTGTGTGCCAGACACTATGCTAAGTGCTTTCATAAATTATGGTTATTATTGTAAACTGTCTTGTGGTTTAGGAGTCATTACCACTGCTTTACAGATGAGAAAACTAAGGTTCAGGCAGTTTAGAACATTTTCCTAAGATTAGAAAGCTATTCTGTGGCAAAGCCAGCATTCAAAACCTGGTGTGTCCCGTGTCCTTCATCACACAATAAAATGGAAGACTTGGACTAAGGTCCTTTTTTGTTCTAAAAATCTCTAATTCTGGGGGCGGAGGTAAAGCACAATACTAGACACGGTGGAGTACAATCAGTAAGTTCAAGGGTCTTCGTACAATTTTATGTAAATAAATAAGCAACGAATATGTCCCAAGCTGTTTACAGCATTACCTCTAGCGACTCCTGCAGGCTGGTTAGTTTCCTGTTTCTCAAATATACCTCGTGTTTCTAAGCACAACAAAATGCAAAAAGAAAAGGTAATCAAAGATCAATCTGGAAAAGAAGACACTGCTGTCACCAGCTACCTAAGATCAACTGATTGCTCTAGCTCAGGGCTGAATTTGTTCTTTCCTGGAAGCCACGGTCAAGGGGAAACATCTCGTATTCTATAGCATTTGCTTTCAGATAAAATGTAACATACAAATACAACTGCAGGGGTGAACATTTTTTTTTTCCTGGACAACTTGGTAGGAAAATACATTCTTATTCAAGAAATGTTAGTTAACAGTGAACAGTATCTTTGGCTTTCTTTTTTTAAAAACAGAAAGATAAGAAAGCATTCTTCAAATGGACATACTTTCTCGGATACTCCCTAAAGGCAGCGTATGACCTTAAATAGAAACTCTGCTAAGTCCTTGCTATATGGCTAAGAATTAGTTTCACATACTTGGTTTTGTGAGAATTTCATAAAATATTGATTTAGAATTTGGAGACTCAAGATAAATGACTAAGTTAACTGGTCTTTTGGTTGGATATTGGGCTGCAATTGATTCATGACTCGTTTCTCTCACAGAAATTCATGGGTTTTGGGTTATAGTGCACACATTTCTTATTTGGCCATTAAATGTTGCACATGTTTTCACCTAAATAATCAGTTAAATAACCCCTTATTTTACACAGCATTATGTAGTTTTCAAAGACCTGAAACATTTTTATTCTTGCTCTCTTTCTCTCTCTCTCCAAAATCTCTCATCTCTGTAGGATAGACACTGGGTCCTATTTTATTTTATAGATTAGTAAAGAGAAGAAGAGAGCTAATAGTCACTATTATTTCAATTTACAGATGAAAAAGTTGAAAGAAAGAAATTTGGCAAAAATGATATACTTGATAGTTGGGGCAGCCAGAACTGATCTGCCTTACCTCTCTTTGGATAGTAATAATTGTCATAAAACATCACAGCGTTTATTTAGCAAGATGCTTTGCATCCATAGGTCAGTGATTCTCCAGCCCACCAAGAGACTGGAAGACTCCCTAACCAAGCAGCTCCCTCTGCTGGACGATTCGGGGAACCAAAGCTTGTCCCAAGTTGGCTGCCATCTTGACAATTTCTCACCACCGCCCACTGCCATCATGGCAGCACACAATGAACCAGAGAAGCTCCTACCTGGATTGGTTAAATTCTGGGCTTGCTAAAATGTTCCAGAGGCTGCTCGCAATGAGGGAGCCACAGAGGAGTATCTGACCCTATCATTCTTGACCAAGTCCTGCCATTTGGTTTATTTAGGCTTACCTCTTTCTGATATCTGCTTGGTCCTTCCTTATTTACACACATAGATGGGGTTCCCAGATGGTCTGGGGGACACTCATCCATTATTTATCCTCTTTCTATGCCTTATAAGTAAAGGAAAGTTGATGGGTTAATAGAACAAGGCACAAGGTGCACGCCCCATATTACGGTTTATGAGCTATAGACATGTGCTCACCAAAAGCAAGTGAGGCATGGTTCACTGCAATGCTCCCATCCAGCAAAAGCCACCACACACATTCAAGGTCCCTAACCCGGCATGGAGAGTCTCCTACCTGGCTACAGACTAATAAAAAAATACAATGACTTTATGTGTAACCAAACACTTTTGTTGAATGGCACGCAATTCCGCAGACTTCCATGTGTTCACATATGACCAAGGGCCAAACAGCTACAGGCCACCACAGGCATAATTAAAGATAACAGACGCTGGGACTCATGAACTAAAATCACTACATTCCCAAAACTCACTGAAGATTCTAATTCAATGCTTTTCAAAGAATGATTGGACTATGCAGGATCTCTTGTGCTCCTTTCAAATGAAGTTCAGCAGTCTGTAGTGATAAGCGGGGCATGCTGAAAAATGTTTGAGATACCACAAACGAGCCAAAAAGAAAAAACAAAACAAAATAGGATGTTGAGACTGATCACTAGAATCTTCACCTTGGCTATTGTCACATGACCTGTTTCTCCCCTCCTGAGCTCTTCATTTTCTGATCGTTACCAACTAACCTTCCTAGTAGACAGGTATAAATAATGTCCTTCCAAAGATGTGGCATTACAGTTCTCAGACTCCTTACCGGAGTGTTGTTAACTAGATATTAACCATGTGAAGACTTGGGGTGAAGGAGGGAGGAGTTCCTGAAGCCTGTGGAAGGGGAGCCTACAGCACATCAATTACCAACTTGAAGGAGTGTTCATTAAGTGAGATGATTTATATAACACCTAGCACATAATAAACGCTCAATAAACATTATACCTGTTCAGTCCCTCTTCCTGGGGAACGTAATCCATTTTCTACCTGCTGATTAATTAGCGAGAGTTCTGCATATCTGAGTGATGCACCATACAGAGCATGGACAGTTGATTCATCATAAATAATGTAATGTCACTATCTGGACGATTTATATTCAGATGAATTGTACATAATATGCCATACATGCTAAAGAGGAACATTACTATTTAGCATTCCAAGCTAAGCCAGGATGATTAATTTGGTTTTAACTTACTATCTTCTTTGCAGAATTTTCAATCTTCTTTCTCCTTTTAAAGGGGAATTATAAGAAATATTTTCTACAATATAATCGCTCCTTGCATATACACTGCTGAAAAGAGCTGCGTGGGATGTTTCCAGAGCCTTAAAAGATCTCCATCTAGCTTTTTATCCAGATGTTTTAGTTCCGAGACTTTATGCTAAGGAGACGTTTGAAAGTATATGGGGAAAAAGTCTTTATGCAAGAATGTGTAAGAATAGGTAATTGCTTCAGTAAATTCATTCATTATATGGAACATTATGCAGTCACCAAGAAATGACTTACACAAAGCATTATCGACAACACAGGAAAAGGAATATGCTTATGTTATAGATTTAAGTAAAAATAATTAACATAGAATAAGGAACTGAAGAAAACATTGCAAAATGTTTACAGTGGTTATTTTTGAAGAAGTGAGTCTACTGATAATACTTTTTCCAACTCAAAAACTTCCCCCGTTTGCTTTTTTAATTGGAAAAGTTCTTTTATACATAAGTTAAATATTACTGGGTCCAAGCTCCGTGAGGCCAGAGTCTTTGTTCCTCATTCACTGTTAGGGTTCCAAGTTTTAACACAGGGCTTGCCATATGAATAGACGTGTAGTAATTTTTATCGACCTTATTTTCTGCAATAATAATGTCTTGTCTGTGTTTTCAAAAAAGATTTGCTGAGTTCCTGAAGCCAGGGAAATTAATAATGTGGAAGAGAGGGATGATGGTCACCAGTCACCATTTATTGAGCACCTACTATGTGCTTGTCCCATGCTATCCAATCTACATGTGTTATTTCTAATCCTTTTCACAGCCTTGTAAGTAAATATCATTATCTACATGTTTCAGATGTGGACACAGGGGCACACAGAGAAAGCTAAGGAACTTGCCCAAGTCCTACTTAGTCAGCATGAATAAAACTCAACCATGGTTGGGCGCAGTGGCTCACACCTGTAATCCCAGGACTTTGTGAGGCTGAGGCGAGCAAATCAGGAGGTCAGGAGTTCAAGACCAGCCTGGCCAACATGGTGAAACCTCGTCTCTACTAAAAATATTTTTAAAATTAGCTAGGTGAGGTGACGGGTGCCTGTAATCCCAGCTACTCGCGAAGCTGAGGCAGGAGAATAGCTTGAACCTGGAAGGCAGAGGTTGCAGTGAGCCAAGACTACACCACTGCACTCCAGCCCCGGCAACAGTGCAAGACTCTGTCCCAAAACAAAACAAAAGAAAAATCACTGTGTAATTCCAGTGTTTTCGCTATTTCTACTAGAGCTTTCCTGGCCATCTGGATCTTTCTAGAATTCCATAAGCAGATGCTCTCTCTCAACACAAAGATAATAACCTTTTAGCCTTTCAGTTTTCATTGCAGATGTTCCCGAGTGACTACCACTCCTCTCTGATTACACATGGCAAGGGTCTATGCATTTAAAATTGTGCACTTAATGACCCAGGATGCATTCCTATCAGGCATCCTGCTCTCCACCCCCATTCAGATTCCTTTACCGAAACCCCAGCACTTGGCCTTCTTGAGTCCCTTGGCCCCTCAGCAAGGTCAGAGTGGATAGCCACGTGCTTGGCCATTTCAGGCACACGAACCCAGCACCATGAAGCCAGATGTTTATGTTTACTACATAATCTGTGATGAGCATCCCTGGGCCCTTGGATTTGTGGAGTATGGAGGTTTAAATCACACTCACCTTCAAGGAGCCTACCTTCTTTCTGCAAATAATTTGTGGCGGGCTCACTCTGCACAGAATAGTGCTGGGTGCTGGAGTCTAAGATGGATAAAAATATTTAAGATCCCTGTCTGTCTGCAGCTCACACCCCACTGGGAGAGGTAGAATCACACATCCAAGTACATAAACTCCTATGTGCTATAATAAGGAAGCTGGGTGTTAGGACGGGCCCCTTCCGTGGGCTGGAGGCCATTGAGGATGTACCAGTGCTCTGAAATATCAAGCATGGGCAGAGATGAAATTAGCCAAGAAGGTGGGGAGGGAAGAAACACAACTCATTTCAGAAATAAAAATGATCAGAATTTCCCAGAGCACAGAGGAACTAGTGAGAGAAGACCCAAGAAAGGAGAAGCATGATGCAGAATCCTAAGGACTGTGTTAAGAATGTTCACATTTACGGCAAGTGCGATGCGAGGCTATTACGAACATAAAGAGGCTCAAATTACGTTTTTAAAAGATCCCTCTGATGGTGTGGGAAATGAGCTGGAGAGGGACGAGAGTACATAGAAGCTCCTCCTTTCTTCCCTGGTCCAGAGCAGCGTCTCTCAATTCATCACGTATCTTGCATACAGCCTGTGTGATGGAGTCTCCTCTGCATCTCTGCAAATCTATCTTAGGGACCCTTCATATGCTCTGTGTACTTTCTCCATCTTCGCACATATCACGGTATATTGGAATTGCCTCTTTACTTCTCTGTAATATCACTAGTCTGAAAGCTTTGAAGGTGAGGATCACATCTATCTTGTATACACTTATATCCCCAATGCCACCAAACATGTTGGTTCACAGCAGGCATTCAATAAACATTTGTAAAATCTCCATTTCATTGAGCACCTACTGTGTGCAAGGTACCCTTCTAGTCCTTTCACATGTTTGAACTCATCCAATTCTGCCAATACCCCTTTGCAGGAGGTTCTATTATTGTTCCCAAAGTCACTGATGAGTAAACTGAGGCACAGAGAAGGCTAGGCAACGTGTCCAAGGCTACAGGCTAGTATGCAGCACCACTGGGTCTTAGTGCATGCCTGCAACCACCGCGCTCTAATGATTATCCAAAGAATGGAATTCTGATCTGTTAGAGCCAGCATTTAATTATCTGTGTTAATAGTTCAAAGCAGGGTCCTGCATCATCCAAAACAGTGAGTAACTTCCAAATAACGCCCAGTGGACTCTGTGATGCATATGGGGTTTCTTCAGTACGTTGACCTTCGTAAATTACCACTTAAAATAGCCAATAACAAAACCTATTCCTGTTCCCTAAGTAGCAATCAAACTAATGGACAGGAAGTAAGGAAGAACTAAACTGGCTAAGCCAAAAAAAGCACTCAATCAACAAATTTAATTAAGCACTTACTTCTTCTTCAAGCTCCCACCATGTTCCTGTTTTTCTCATCACTGCCAAGTTTCTTAAAAGCACATGCTACCCCCACCATCTCTACCTACTTCCTTACCTCTTATTTCCCCACCCTTAAATCAGGTCTTTGTTTGCACAGCCGCACTGAAGATGCTGTGACAGAAGTCACCGACAGCCATGGTATTGCCACATTCAATGGGTCCCGTCATCTCCAGAGCTGTCCATGGCAACATCTTTCACTCCCTGAAATTTCTTCTTTAGCACCTTTGAACACCACTGCCCATCCCGGGAGAAACAGACGGAAGGACATGGGATCCAGAGCACCATATTTTATTTCTCATCTCTCTATCACTGGGAAATTCACAAAATCTTCTTCTGCCCTGAGTTTTAACCCATTGTGTGCTGCTGTGAGATTACTACGTCCCGGCTGTGTGCCTTTCTCTTCTTTCTCCCCTAATCTCACAGGACAGCACAGAGAATTTTCATATGGCAGTATTTCACGTCAATTAGAAAATAGAGGAATCAATAAAACCTCCAAAATATAGTATGCTAAACATATGAATTCACCAAGGAAATTGAGTTTGGTTTGTTTTGTGTTCTAGTAAGGGATTTCATTTGAGGACATCAGAGGTACAAAGTTTCAAAGAAGAGGGGGGTCCCAGGATCATCCAGGATAGGCTGGTGGTAGAACTGCATTTAAACATTGTGGAAAGGTACAAAGGGTGGTGGCTTTGAGATCAGCGACTTGAGCTAAAACTCCAGTTCGGCAAATTCCTAACAGCGTAAATTTCTGCAGTTACACGTAAGCTCTTGAGACTTGAGGTCTTGATGTGGAAAATAAGAATGAGGGATAGTGAAGAACAAGTGGAATACTATATATACGTATAAGACTTGGTATGCAGGAAGCTCTTAGTAAGTGCTTCTTTTCTCTCTTTCCTTGTTAGAGATGTAGCTTCCCCACATTTCCCAGCTCCTTTCAAGATGGGTAGGTCCATGTGACTATTACCATCCAATAAATCGCAAATATATGGGAAGCGTTTTTGGAGTACAATGGCATGATCTCGGCTCATTGCAACCTCCACGTCCCAGGTTCCTGCGATTCTCCTGCCTCAGCCTCTCGAGTGACTGGGATCACAGGCATACACCACCACATTGGCTAATTTTTTGTATTTTGAGTGGAGGCAGGGTTTCACTATGTTGGCCAGACTGGTTTCAAACTCCTGACCTCGTGATCAACCCACCTCAGCCTCCCAAAGTGATGGGATTACAGGCGTGAGCCACCGCACCCCACCAGGAAGCTCCTAGTAAGTGCTCAGTTTCTCTCTTTCCCTGGTAGAGCTGTACTTCCCCACATTTCCCAGCTCCTTTCAAGGTTGGATGGGACAGTGCGACTAGTACCTTCCAATACATCTTCAATAAATCGTGACTGGAAGTCTCGCCTGCCACTTCTGGCTAATGCATTCATGAGCCACTGCAAGACCCTCCAACAGTCCCTTCTGTCCTGGGAGCAAACCGGAAGTCCTGCGATCAAAAGGAGCTTACATTTCTGACTCATCATCTAAAAGACAGCCCTACAGAGTTGCCTAACCAGCTTTGGAGTTTGCGAGAGTGATACACAAGACTTTGTCATGCTAAACCACTCACATTTCTGGGTTAGTCTGTTCTTACAGCACAGCCTAGATTACCCTGATGAAACACATCACCCACTGGGGAGTCCTTGTGCTCCCAGCGGTGGAAACAAGTATGATTCAGCTTCATCTCTTTTTTTTAGCCAAGGTCTCTACTGTTAGCATCTTCTCTTTTCTTCCTCATCTTCCCTTCACACAGCAGAGTATGATCTCTTTATTTTACCCATGAAGAAACTGAAGTCCAGAGAGGCAAAGCGACTTGTCCAAGCTCACACAGCACGTAAAGGGCACAGCCAGGCCAAGAACCCAGGGCCTCCGACTCCCCTCCAGCCCTGGTAAGTGTCCACACTACACCATCTCCCAGCAGCTTCCAGCTTCCAATGTTAATAATGTTCTGAGCTTGCCATACCTTTCAATCACTGTAAGCGATACAATCTATGCTACATTAATGCACTAATTACCAAAGGAGCACATTACCATGCCCTAATTACTAACAACAAGTGTTGTCAATTTACCAGCCTATCTGCCAGTACATGCAAAATGTTCCAGACTTGTTCTCAAGGTTTGGCTTGAGGAGGGAAGACGAAATACAAAGAACAATTGAGTCATTTCATATTGACAACCAGTCAGGGGGCCCTTCCATTGTTCTTCTTTGTTAACTAAACAGAATCCAGCAAAGCCCCAGAAGAAAGGTAGCCGATCGAATGATAGGCAGTAAGAATGAGCTCCAGAAGTAGAACTGCCCACCTGGTTTAGATGCTCATCTTTCCCCTTTTTTCCTCTGGGGTTTTTCACAGCCTCTGTGTTTTCAGTCATAAAATGGGGATAAAGTAGTGTCAACCTCAGAGGGCTGTCCTAGGAATTCCGTAGCATCATGCACATAAAGTCCTATGCAAAATGGCAAGAAAAGAGTAAGATGCTTAACTGTTATTGCCTGTGATGATGGTTGCTATTTAAGGATAGTTTCTTAATTGTTAATTTTTCCAAGAAGATTAAAATCAGGCAAAGGGGCCAGGCACAGTGGCTCACGCCTGTAATTCCATCACTTTGGGAGGCAAAGGTGAGCGGATCACTTAAGGTCAGGAGTTCAAGACCAGGCTGACCAACATGGTGAAACCCCATCTCTACTAAAAATACAAAAATTAGTTGGCATGCTGGTGGGCGCCTGTAATCGAGCTACTCAGGAGGCTGAGGCAGGAGAATCGCCTGAACCCGGGAGGCGGAGGTTGCATGAGCAGAGATCGCGCCACTGCATTCCAGCCTGGGCAACAAAGTAAGACTCCATCTCAAAACAAACAAGCAAACAAACTGGACAAAGAAGTAAGGATAAAAGACAGTAATTTATCTTTTATTAAGCACTTGCCCATTCTATGATGTGACTGCTTGGTAAGTATGTTACTAACATTCTGTCTTTGAATCCTTACTACAGTCCCAGAGTTTAAATATGATTGTCACTTTTACAGATGAGAAAACTCAGGCTCAGAGATGTTAAGTAGCTTCTCTGAGGCCACACAGCTAGTAAGCAGCAGAGCCAAGATTTCAATCCAGGGCTACCTACTTTTTTTTATTTCACAACAATGCTGTCATTCAATTTCACTTTTCATGGACTGTCTGCCTCCAAGCATCTTTATGGATCTGTATTTTGGAAACTTTAAAGGGAATCTTACTTGAGGGCAAAAAAAAAAAAAAAAAAAAAAGGAGCACACCCTCTGGAACTGTCATTTGGGACATAATCGTATCCATTCATAGAGCCTTTGCTGTGTACCTAACGCAGTGTTTAGTGCTGGGGTCACGGGGATCAATAAGATGTGACCCTGGCCCTCAAAGCTTAACAAGAAAACTGATACAAATTTGAGACAGTTACATGTGGACAATATGCAACAAAACTGTAAGAGCACAGAGGAGAGATGGGAACTCAAGAGAGACTTGGAAGAAGCAAAGTCGAAAGCATGTTTTGAAAAATTAATCACCACTTGCATGCGGATTCAGGGAGAGAGGGCATTCCAGGTGCAAAGCAGCAGTGTGCAAAGGCATGAGGTGTGAAAGGGAAAACACAAGCAGCCATTCTGCTGGACTACGCTAATACATGAGAAGGAAGAGGAGGAATGGGACTGAGGGGCCAAATGGTGTCAGATCACTAAGCAGGGACCTTGCCCTCCATGCTGAAGGTACCCAGTGTCGGGTTCTAAGCAGGGGATGGCACAGACGGGTTTTTTGCTGTCTGTTTGCTACATGAAGCCAGTGTTGGCTCTCAACTCACAGTAGTCTACACAGTAGACTCGTCAGGGAGCATTTAAAAAAAAATCCAATGCCAGGACCTCACCCTGGACCAATTAAATCAGACACTCTGGAAGCGCAGCCTGGGCACTGATATATTTTAAAAGCTCTTCAGGCAACCCTCATATACTGCCAGGAATCAGACTACTGGTGTAGGGCAGGAACAGCATACAGGAGGCTCATCCTGGGGAAATGAATTCTGCATGAAGAGAAAGGACAGGATTCAAAACAACAATATTTTTAGGAGCTAGAATTGACAATTGTGTTTGATGAGATGTGGGAGCTGAGAAAGAAGAGGGAGGGAGAGTGGGTAGGAAATGGCACTTCATTTTTTAAAATCTTGATACATAAATATATTATGTGTATATATACCTCACATAATATTATTGCCAGAGTCTAACAAGCCCATCAGCAATTATTGATGCCTCCTATCCCCATAGTGGTTATCCATGAGAGTCCGAAAATACAACAATAATTGAGGAATGCGTATCATATCCTATAAGCACCATCTTCAGTACTCAGGGGTCCACATTCATTCCAGTCACCCTGCATGGTCCAAAGAGATTTGCCTAGAACCTCTCCTGGCCCCATGAAGGAGAAACGCCTGGGGAATTCCACAGGCGGAATGAAATTGCTGTCTCGTTAGTGAATTATTTACTTTGATGCACAATTCTAGCAGTTGAAGTTCAGGTGTCATTGTTCACATGGTTGGGCTGGGAGTGTAATGGAAATACCATTAATCTGATGGTTTTAAAGGAGGCAATTTCCAATTTGAATTATTCTCAAGTTGTGAAATGAGTGTGAGCTGGTTTGTAAAACAGCAACGAATCAATGCACCGTATAACCTTGATTTTTTAGAGTCCCAACGCTATACAGGAAAAAGTGTCCTCAGAACCCATTAAAAGAGGGTTTTAAAAAAAAATGCCATCATCCTCCCGCCCCCTAGGCAAATTAGCAAGACAAATGTTAGCAAAAAGCTCTGCAGACGCACCATTATTTACAAAGGGGAGAGAGAAGAAGATGCTATGAAATAAATCATGCTGACAGTTCAATCAGAAAAACCCAGAATATATTATTCATGCTGTGTCTCATGAGTTGGAAAGGCACTGGACAGGGACAGCCAAATATGTATTTGTGTGCCTTATTTATGCATAATAATTTGAATTCCTAAGGTACCTCTGTCTAATGAAATCTGCATGCTAAACTGACTTGACAGGCTCATTCAGCATGTATTTTTGAACTTTGATTCTTAACACTCTTATCTGGTGCTGGTTAGATACTGGTGCTGGTCTGGATACTGGGGATGCACAGGTGAGCAAGCCAGTGACACCTCTACTCCTGGAAAGGTTAATTCTGCTAGTGAGTGGGGTGGATGGGCAGCCAGTACACAAAGCAACAAAAAGACAGTGGTTCATAATCAGTGCCCAAGAGAATAGCAAGTGGGTGGTGCAGGAGGGACCTGCCAAGGGCTACTTTGTACTGGTGATTGGGTGAGGCCTCTCTGCAGAGATGACATTTAATTGAGCGACATGCAGGAGCCATGAAAAGAGAATCTAGAGAAAACGTGCTCTGGGGAGGGGTCATACCAATGCCAAGATGTGGGAGTCAGAACAGGCTGGGTGTGTCCAGTCAACACGCAGTAGGTGCACGGACCATGATGTAATGAGCTGCAGGGGCAGGTAGGAGATGAGGACTGAGAAGGAGGCAGGGCTTTGCCCAGGCAAGACTTTCTAGGCTGCAGAAAGGAGTTCGGATTATATTCTAATTGCAACAAAAGCCTAGTAGAGGATTGTTTTTTGTTTGTCTGGTTGGTTGGTTGGTTTTTTGTTTGAGACGGAGTCTCCCTGTCACCCAGGCTGGAGTGCAGTGGCACGATCTCGGCTGATGAAACCTCTGCCTCCCAGGTTTAAGCACTTCTCCGCCTCAGCCTCCCAAGAAGCTGGGATTTCAGGAACGTGCCACTTCCTGGCTAATTTTTTGTATTTTTAGTAGAGATGAGGTTTCACCATCTTGCCCAGGTCTTGAATTCCTGACCTTGTGATCCACCTGCCTCGGCCTCCCCAAGTGCTAGGATTACAAGTGTGAGCCGCCATGCCTGGGTTTTTTTTTTTTTTTTTTTTTTTTTTGGTGTGGTGTCTTGCTCTGTCTCCCAGGCTGGAGTGGTGCAATCTTGGCTCACTACAACCTCCGCCTCCCAGGTTCAAGAGATTCTCTTGCCTCAGCCTCCTGAATAGCTGTGGTTACAGGTGCGTACCACTATGCCCAGCTAATATTTGTATTTTAAGTAGAGACAGGGTTTCACCAAGTCAGCCAGGCTGGTCTTGAACTCCTGATCTTGTGATTCACCGGCCTCAGACTCCCTAAGTGCTGGGATTACAGGCGTGAGCCACCGTGCCTGGCCTACCAGAGGATTTTAAGCGGAGGAGTGACAGGATCTGACTTCAACACTTTAAAGACACCTGTGGCTAGGTTGATGATTCAGCACTGGGCTGGACTCCAGGAGGGATGAGAGGGAAAGAGCTGTAGTAAGTAGGGGGTGGGTAGGCGTGGAAACTTGAGTGGGCTTGGGAGTGACAGTAGGGTTATCAACTAAGGAATCAAATTGAAGAAAAGGAAATCTTCCAGAAGGATGAGCTTTTGGAAGACAACCATGGTGAGACGCAGGAGCAAGCAGTGGGAAGTTTCCTGAGTATATTTAAGTCATCAGCACTAACACATTTGAAGAAGGATGGTATTATGTGGGTTGCCTTGCCCAGAGAGCAGGATGTGAATGGGCAAACGTGGGCAGGAGAGGGTGTGAGAAATCCCAGAACCATGAGAAACCTGGTTACTAGAGATGAGGGAGAGGAGGGATGGTGGGTACATTTCTGGACTGATGATTCTCAACTGGGGGCAATTCTGCATCCCAGCGGACATTAAGAAGCCCCTGGAGGCATTTCTGGTTGTCACAACTTGGGAGGCACTGCTTCTGGCATTGAGTGGATAGAGGCCAGAGATGCTGCTAAACCCCCTGCAAGGCATAGGACAGCCCTCACAACAGAGAATTCTCCAGTCCAAAATGTCCATGGTGCCGAGGCTGAGAAACTGTGGATGACAGCAGAGCAGAACAGTCCTGCATTTCAGTCCCCAACGTGTGAACTTGAGTAGAGCTCTTCATCTCCCTGAGCCCCACTGACTCCATCTGTAAAATAGAGATGGTAATCGCACCTGCCTCTCGTGGGGGTGTGGACGGAGCTGAGGCCATCGGGGTAATAACCACACTTGCGGGTGCAGGGGGACTGAGAAAAGGAGACGCTATGCCATATCCCTTGAAATGAGGTCTCAAAATGCCGGGGTAAGTGTGAGAGGCAGGGCCATGCTCTGAACGGGACATCAGAGGACTGGGGTTTTAGTTCTGTCACACACAGTGGGTGGACTTTGGGGAAGTGACTCAACCTCCCTATGCCCTCCCTGTTCTGGTGATAGATATAGTTATAAATATAGATTTGGATATATAGACATACCTGCTCTCAATATAGAAGCATAAAAAGCATGTTAATGTGGTCCTTCCCATAAAGGACAGTCTGTCTGTCTGTTCAGGCTGTTATAACAAAATACCTTAGACCAGATGATTTATAAACAACAGATGGCCAGGCATGGTGGCTCATGCCTGTAATTGCAACAATTTGAGAGGCTGAAGCAAGAGGAGTGCTTGAGCCTAGGAGTTCAAAACCAGCCTGGGCAACATAGTGAGACCACATCCTCTCAAAAAATACAAAAATTAGAAGCCCTTCTAATACCATACATTGGGAATTAGGTTTCAACATATGAACTTCAGGGTGACACGCATGTAACCTCAGCACTTTTAGAAGAGGCGGCAGACGGAACACTTGAGGTCAGGAGTTTCAGAACAGCCTGACCAACATGGTGAGACCCTCGTCTCTGTGTAGGTCTGTGGTTCCAGGTACTCTGGAGGCTAAGGCAGGAGAATCACTTGAGCCCAGGAGATCAAGGCTGTGGTGAGCTGTGATTGCAACCATGTACTCCAGCCTGGGTGACAGAGTAAGAGACCAGAGACCCTGTCTCAAAAAGAAATAAACACATAAACATCAGAAATGTAGTTCTTACCATTGTGGATGCTGGGAAGTACAAGATCAAGTCACCAGCAGCTTTGGTCTCAGCTGGGCAGTCCAGCTCCTGGGTCATAGAGTGGTCACCTTCTTGATGTTTCTTTTCACATAGTGGAAGGGGCAAGCCAGCTCTCTGGGGCCTGTTTATAAGGGCGCCAATGTGATTCATGGAGGCTCCACCCTCAGGACCTAATCGCCTCCTCAAAGCCCTTCCTTCTAATACAATCACATTGGGGGTTAGGTGTCAACATATGAATTTCAGGGGGATATGCATATAATTCCAGCACTTTGGTAGGCAGAGGTGGGCAGATCACTGAGGTCAGGAGTTCGAGAATAGCCTGACCAACATGGTGAAACCCTTGTCTCTACCAAAAACATAAAAATTAGCTGGATGTGATGGTGGGCACCTGTAATCCCAGCCACTTGCGAGGCAGAGGCAGGAGAATTGCTTGAACCTGTGAGGCAGAGGTTGCAGTGAGCCAAGATCACACCACTGCACTCCAGCCTGGGCGACAGAGCAAGACTTTGTCTCAAACAAACAAACAAAAAATGTCAGGGGGACATACATTGTCAGACCATAAATAGCACAGTCTTTTCCAGGTTCCATCCTGTAAGGTGGGACAGGGCAGAGTACAGGCACAACAAATAGCGCGCCCACCCTGAGCAGAACTGCCTTTCTTACACACAGCAGGTGGGCCCACTTGCCCCAGGTGGCTCTCGTTAGGACCACCTAAACACAGCTTCATGTAACTCAACACTAGAGAGACGGCCAAAAAGAATTAGCTGTGAGTGTCTCACCTAGCATGGAGTCTGTCAGCCTCAGCATGATGGACACTTGGGAACGGATAATTGCTGGTTGCAGGGGGGCTGTCTTTTGCATTTCAGGATAGGTAGCAGCATCCCTGGCCTCTACCCACTGCATTTAAGTAATGTGAAGCTGAGAACCACTGATCTAGCATGGGGTAGTAATAATTCACCGTCATCATCATCATCGGTGTAGATGGGCAGAAGTCAGGCTCAAATCCCACCTCTTCCCCTCACTAGCTGTGTGGCCTTAAGTAACCCACAAATTGCTCTAGGACTCTGTTTTCTCATCTGTAATATGGGTAT
The DNA here is from genome assembly GCF_009761245.1 of Sapajus apella. Classification (NCBI taxonomy): domain Eukaryota; kingdom Metazoa; phylum Chordata; class Mammalia; order Primates; family Cebidae; genus Sapajus; species Sapajus apella. The sequence continues at coordinate 4,638,112 of NW_022436991.1, read as the reverse complement.
AGCACTTCTCTAAGCCGAGAATGAAGTAATGTAGAAAATTCTTAGCACAGTGTCTAGCACATAATTTTTCTCCAAAAAGTCCTTATCCTTCTTTATTGTACATGATTGAGAGTTACACAGAGTTAGGTTGGGTTCAGTGGCTCACACCTAGAATCCCAGCACTTTGGATGGTGGATCACTTGAGGCCAGAATTTCAGGAACAGCCTAGCCAACAGTGCAAAGCCCCATCTCTACTAAAAATACAAAAATTAGCTGGGCGTGGTGGTGCACGCCTGTAGTCCCAGATATTTGGGAGGCTGAGGCAGGAGAATGGCTTGAACTTGGAAGGCAGAGGTTGCAGTGAGCTCAAATTGCACCTCTGCACTCCAGCCTGGGCAACAGAGCAAGATTCCTTCTCAAAAAGAGAGAGAGAGTTACCTAGAGTCAAGACAGCTCTATGGCTGAGTCCGCAGAAAAAAGTCCTCCTGTCCCTTTAAATAGGACCACAAATGGACAGTGAGTATATGGTCCAATGCTTCTTTAAACCTGTGCTGTGAATACTTGATCCCTCATCTATCTACAGAGTGGCTGTTATTACTTAGGAACACCATCATCATCATCATTAGCAAAAGAAGAAACTGTTGAGTTTTCTCCCATATCTGGTCTCTGTTTTGACCCTAACCAGACTCAAAGGATCCCCGAAATTTCTGATCCTCCCCCTCAGAGGGAGGAAGGCCACTGAAATGAAGTTCTCACAAGGTCGACCAAGGCACACCAAGAAAAATCAGCATTGCAGCAGGCCGGGGTAGGGCGTGGGTGGTCTCCCTGACAGCTTGTTTTTAAATACTTCCAAACGAAAATGAGTTTGCCTCCAAGGAACTGTCTGTGTGCTGGCAGATTGGAAAGCGGAAGCAAAGCCCTCGTGGCTGGCTGCACGCAGGCTTCCTGAGGCAGAAGTGCTGCTAATTTAAACCCATTTTACAAGGTGCCCACAGCCTCCATGGGAAATCACCAACGTTCTCTGGAGAAGACGCTTAATCACCTGAAGAAGTCATGGGAACAGAGAAAACAAGAGCCAAAAAGCCCCTCCGGAAGGAAGGTCCCCAAGTGACATTTTCAGCAGAAGATTATTCTCTAAGCATATTCTTTTCACCCTGTATTCTTCTGAACCAAACAGATTATTAGGATCTAAGGTGCATTTTGATGGTATTTTCCTGGTAAGGGCCAGTCGTGACCCCTGTTCTGTCCCACATTTTAATCTTCCTCTAGGTGGAGTTCCTGAAGGAAATAGAGGCAAAGAACTTCAGCCAAATGAAAGCAAACACCGCTTCGTTATTAGCTGGGCCAGTGCCCAGTAGCCCAATGTTGGATAATTTGGAAAAAGCTGGTCTGTGCAGCAGAGACTTGATAGACACCTTTTCTTTATCCTAGATCAGAACCTTGAGTAGATGCAGTGATAAAGGAACTCTGCACAATAGAGGCATGGCTGATGCAACTGAAGAGATAGATCACCAGGTGCATATCAGGGAAGGAGGACAGGGAGAGAGAGGGTACGGCTGGTCTAGCTTATCTCATCCACAGGTACACGGAGGGAACAGGACAAAGGGAGCTTAGCTCGGTACACATCTCTTAAAACACACTGGCCTAGGCCTCCAGTCAGAGTGGCCCAGTCTGGGGTTTACATCCTGACTCATCACATTAGCCTCTTCTTCTCCTTTGGATGTGGGAGCTAGGGTGAGGATGCACTGAGCAAGCTTCCAGGCATAGGAGACCAAGGCTGATGAGAGAACCCTCCCTGCTATACACGGAGCTCTAGTTTTTTTTTTTTTTTTTTTTTTTGGTGTTGTTTGTTGTTGTTTTTTTTTTCTTTTTTTTTGAGATGGAGTCTCGCTCTGTCACTCAGTCTGGAGTGCAGTGGTGCCATCTCGGCACACTGCAACCTCCACCTCTCGGGTTCAAGCGATTCTCCTGCCTCAGACTACTGAGTATCTGGGACTACACATGCGCACCACGCCTGGCTAATTTTTTGTACTTTTAGTAGAGATGGGGTTTCGCCATGTTGGCTAGGCTGGTCTCGAACTCTTGACCTCAGGTGATCCACCCATCTTGACCTCTCAAAGTGCTGGGATTACAGGCATGAGCCACTGCACCTGGCCCACGGAGCTCTGTTTATCGAGGATTTTTCCTTGTGATACAAAATAAAATTGGTCTTCTAATCCCCACTGCCAAACAGTCGGAATGGATACAGAAGTAAGTCCCTGACTTAGAAAATATTCCTTCATTCCCTTGTTCTGTTATCCAGTGTAACAAAAAATAGCTTCTTTTGTAATACGTGTGAGTCAACTCATGTCCGAGGACTAGGTATGTGTATTCCCGACTTCGAAAAGATTCCTTCATTCCCTTGTTCTTTTATCCAGTGTAACACAAAAGAGCTTCCTCTGTCACACGTGTGAGTCAACTCATGACCTAGGACTAGGTATGTGTATAAACTAAGGTTAGATATAGGTGGGTAAAAATCATCCCAGCCTCATTCCCTTCTGCCCGGTGACCTTTCTCCAGCCTTTTCCCTCAATTGTTGATCCATCTCTTGTCATCTTGTCCATGCGACTTAGCAGAATATTCATTCATTCAATGAATATTTATTACATGCCTTCCTCTTAGGTTGGATTTCTCCAAGCAGAGGCTGAGAGATAGATGTGGGGCCAGGTGATCTATCAAGAAACAGTGGGCTGGACGCCGTGGCTCACACCTATAATCTCAGCACTTCGGGAGGCCAAGGTGAGCAGATCATCTGAGGTCAGGAGTTCCAGACCAGCCTGGACGACATGATGAATCTCCAGTTCTACTAAAGATACAAAAGTTTGCCAGGCACAGTGGCACGTTACCTGTAATCCCAGCTACTCAAGAGGCTGAAGCAGGAGAATCGCTTGCACCTGAGAGGCAGAGGTTGCAGTGAGCCAAGATTGTGCCACTGCACTGCAGCCTGGGGGACAGAGCGAGACTCCATGTCAAAAACAAACAGAAAAGAGAGAGTGAAACTGGCGCAGTTTCCCCATAGAACTGATGTATATGGGTTTTAAAAATAAACACTGAAATTGACCTTCTCATTCTTAAAGTTTGAAACTTATATTTGTCTTATCTAACTTCCTTTGATGTTTGAGGCCAGCCCCAACAGCATGGTGAGATCCCTATCCTTACTAAAACAAACAAAATTAGAAAATTAGCTGGTCCGATGGTGCACACCTATAGGCTACTCGAGAGGCTAAGGCAGGAGTGAGCCTAGGAGTCTGAGGCTGCAGTAAGCTGTGATTGCACCACTGCACTCCAGGCTGGGTGACAAAATGAGACCCTGCTTTAAAAAACATGAAAATCCTCTTTACCCCTTCCTAATTTCTGTTTTCCTGCATGTAGCTACATTCCTTCCCAGTCCTATAAACCCCAGTTTTAGTCAGATGGGGAGACAGATTTGAGACTTATCTCCCACCTCCCCAGCTGCACACCTGAATAAAGTCTTCTTCCCTGGCAATACTTGCTGTCTGAGTGACTGGCTTTCTGTGCTGCAAGCAGTGGGAACTACATCGGACCCTTGGCATTTCAGCAACAACAGCTCTCCGAGAAAAACCTCTCAAGGAAAGAGTGGAATAAGGAGAAGGAAAGACCAGAGAGCAAGAACATAGTCCCAGGTAGAATCCCGCCTTGACCAGATCCCCACGGGCAGGGCTCTGTCTGGCACAGGGGTTGGCAGGCTTTTTCTGCAAAAAATAACTATTTGAGCTTTTGCAGCCATATGATCTACTCAACTGTGCCGGTGCAGTGCTAAAGCAGCCACAGATGATACGTAAATGAGTGAGCATGGCCATAAGGCTAAGGAACTTGTCTTGCTCATCAATGTGCTCTATGCCTGGAACATAGTAGGCAGGAATAAATGATGTCACTGCACACCCAGGCTACTCTACTGGGCTGCCGCCCCCATGACCCAGCTGCCATAACTGTTGGCTGCTATGGCTTGCAGACACGCTTCTGATACAGAAAATTGCCCACAGCTGACAGAAACCACCTTGCAAAAAAGATGATGCTCCCCACTCCAACTTTCCCAGAAGCAGCCCACAGCCAATGGCTGATGGATATACAGAGACACAAGAGATCATAGCACTGAACCTTGAAAGATGGGTCCAATTTGGGAAGGGTCAGGAAAGAAAAGCATTCTTTCAGGTCCTCGAACATGTTATACACACTGTTCCGTCTGTCCCTCCCCCACACTTTAGCGAACCAGCGCTGTCTTTCAAGTCTCAAGTTAGATAGATCTGACCCCAGCATGAGTCCACTGCTCCCCGTCTGTCCTTCTGCAATACTTTTGCTTGCTAGTCACAGAATAATTCTCCCATAGTGTATTAGGTCTTTAACTTTGCTTCTCTGTCTCTCCCACCAGAATGGTGGCTTCTTGGAGTCAGAGACCTCACCTGTCTCAGACTCTTCCATGATCTTAGCACCTAACACAGTGCCTGGCATGTGGTAAGCCTTCAATGTAGTATTTCAGAAATTCCACTACTGAGTAGAAAGCCAATAGAAATAAAATCAGTATGTTGAACCGCTATCCGTACCCCCATGTTCACTGAAACATTATTCATAATAACCGAAATATGGAATCATCCTAAGTATCCATTAATAGATGAACAGATAAAGACAGTGTGGTATATACATAAAATCAAATACCACTCAGCCTGAAAAAGAAGGAAATCCTGTCATCTGTGACATGGATGTAGGTGGAGAAAATTATGTCAAGTGGAATAACCCAGGCACCAAAAGACAAATACAGCGAGTGCTCGACTTACGACCACGATTGGGACCGGCGGACCGGTCGTAACCGATTTGGTCGTAAGTTGAGTAGGCTATATGTACAGTTGAAATGGTGCACGCGGAGATGATAGTGCTGCCGGAAGCTGGTCCGCACTGTCGTATGCCCAGCTGGGCAACGTTTGCGCTGCCAGACGCGGAGCAGTTGTGGCTAGCGATTATGGTCGTAAAGTCGAATGGTCGTTGAAGTTGCATAGGTGGTAAGTCGATTAATACCTGTATCTCATGATCCCATTTATATGTGGAATCTTTTTTAAAAAGTTGAACTTGTAAAAGCAGAGGGTAGGATAATGCTTACCAGGAGCTGGGAAGGGGGTGGCATGGGATTGGTGAAATGATGGTTAAAGATGTAAAATTTCAGTTAGACAGGATAAATACATCCGGGAGAGCTACTGTGCTACACAGGTGACTATAGTTAATGACAATGTACTGAATACTTGAAAGTTGCTAAGAGTCGATTTTAAGTGTCATCACTATAAAAGTATATGACGTGATACATGTTAAATAACTTGATTTAGCCTTTCCTCAACGTATACATACATAAAAACATCCTCTTGTATTCCATAAATATATGTACTTTTTATTTGTCAACTAAAAACAGAAATTATCATTTTGACTCTGGATTTCTTTCCATCCAATTTTCATAAAATTTTCCAAATGTGCAAAAACATTGAAAGGTTTAGTACAATGAACACCACTTAGATTCAATAACTTCATATTTTACAGCCCACATATATATATATATAATATATACACACATATACATACACACACACACACACACACACACACACACATATATATATGCATTTTTTTGAGATGGAGTCTCGCTCTGTCACCCAGGCTGGAGTGCAATGGCATAAACTCGGCTCACTGCAACCTCTACCTCCTGGGTTCAAGTGATTCTCCCGCTTCAGCCTCCTGAGTAGCTGGGACTACAAGGAGTGCACCACCATGCCCGGCTAATTTTTGTCTTTTTAGTAGAGACGAGGTTTCACCAGGTTGATCAGACTGGTCTTGAACTCCTGATCTCATGATCCACCCACCTCGGCCTCCCAAAGTGCTGGGATTAATACAGCCTATATATTTTCAATAACAGCCATCATTCTTGGGCATTTACTACATATCAAGCACCTGCTAGGTGATTTGCAAATATTATTTTTAAGTCCTGAAAAATAGCATAGAAGATAAGCATTATTATCCTCCCCATTTTGCGAATGAGTAAGCTGAGACTTAGAGAAGTTACATCATGGCTGGGAGCGGTGGCTCACACCTGTAATCCCCGCCCTTTGGGAGGCTGAGGCAGACGGATCACCTGAGGTCAGGAGTTCGAGACCAGCCTGACCAACATGGAGAAACCCCTTCTCTGCTAAAAATACAAAATTAGCTGGGCATGGTGGCGCATATCTGTAATTCCAGCTACTTGGGTGGCTGAGGCAGGAGAACTGCTTGAACCCGGGAGGCGGAGGTTGCAGTGAGCCAAGATTGTGCCACTGCACTCCAGCCTGGGCAACAAGAATGAAATTCATCTCAAAAGAAGAAAAGAAAAGAAAAAGAGAGAAGTGACATCACTAAAATCAAACAGATACGAAGTGTTAAATTTAAGCCTGAGCTGGGGTACTGTAGCTGAATTCCTGACTACTGGGTTACATCCTTCTGTAACCCCACAAAGATATGATGTGCTAGAGGACCCTAAATTGTGGGGCTGGGTTATTTCTGAAGAGTCTGAGGTAGCTCCTGGGGGAAAGATGACTCCAGAGGGCAGCTGAAAGGGAGATGAGCTGAGACGAGAAATCCAGCTGAAGTTTGGTGGCCAGTCATCAAAGAGATTAACTCCAACAGCATCTACCCTAAACCCTTTCTTCCTTGCCATACATCTCTGACACGACCATTATTAGTGACTGGGCTCAGAAGCTTGCCACCTTGTATGATCTGAATTGATCCAGTAAAGAATTCTCTGAAAAGCACCGTTAAGATGATTTATAGTCTAATTTTGGTTGCTATAGATTCCAAGTCAGACTTATGACTGGAAAGAGAAGGGGGAAAAAAAATCCCCCACTCGCTTGGAATTCAGGCAAAGGTTTCAGTATTGATAGAAAAGCATGGCTGGCTGGGAAAAAAAGTCATATTTTTTTAAAGTTTACAGCTATCACTCCTGGTTTGGGGTTGCCATAGCAACGAAGGGTCTTGGAGGGGGGCACCTGTCTGCAGATCTCACTCGACAGAGAGTTGATTGATAGGTCTCCTGAATGCTATTTAGACACTTCTGTGCTAGGAACCAGATAATATTAGTTTATTTATTAAAATACATGTTAAAACACCAGTCATCTCCCTTGCCCCAGCATTTTATTCTAATCATTGTTGTTAAGGAATTGTTAACAGGCTACTATTGGAATGGAAGGCAAATCCCATTAGGGAGCTAAATGACATTTTGCTGGGGATCGTGTGCACAGGCCAGGCAGCAGGCCCATGCAGGGTGCATAATTACAATAATTTGGCATGATTGATTGCCTCCCTCTCCCCCACCTCCCAGCTCCCCCCGCCCCCCCGCCGACTTTTCAGGGAGTGAGAGGCATGGCTAATCCTTGTAAAGACTTCTGTTTCTGGCTGTGGAGGGGCTCTGGCTGGGACTGTGCCTAGCTAAGGTCTCCAAAAGTATGTCTTCTCAGTCACCGTGTGACAGCCTGGCCTGCATGAGTGGCAGTTTGTGCCCCAAGTAGAGCGTCATCAGGGCCAATGCATATGGTCTGTCCAAGGTCTCAGTGCTTGGGAGATGTGGTCAAGACAAGCAGGGCAGGAATCCTGGTCTTGCTACTTGCTAGATTTGTGACTGAAGAAACCTCTTAAGCCTCAGTTTACCTGGCTGGAAATGGAGTACTGATGTTACTTCCTTTTTTTGGAGTAGAAATAAGACATTCTCTTTAGCCTTCTATCTGGAAGAGCTCATTCCTTCCTCACCAAACCTGAGAAGACAAGTACTTCAACTCCATTTTGCAGATGGGGAAATTGAGCATTGGAGAAGCTCAGGAGCTTGAGGAGCTAAGTCCTAGCGTTTGGGGAGGATTCAAGGATGCATGCAAACTGCTTAGCATACTACTTAGTACAGGGATGGTACTTCATAAAAGTTCTTAGGTATGTACCATTGACATCATTATCACGATGAGTGGCAGAAGGTAGAATGGTCACATTCATCATCCAAAGCTCCTCCTGGCAACGTGTGTCTCAGAGCGTGAATAATCTTCAAGCATTTGGTAGACTACTGTCACTCCTCATGATTTCATTAATCCTCACACCAATCCCATGCCATGAGATGAGCATCTGAGCATCATTATCGCAATTCTACAGGTGAAGACCTTGAGGTTCTCAGAGACAAAATCACTAGCTTGGGGTCACCCAGCTAGCAGCAGGCATTGCTGGGATTTGAACCCATGTCTTCATCATTCCAAAGCCTGGCTGTACACTTATGTTCTACTGTGAACATACCTATATAAAGCCACAGACTGTGCATTAACACAGGATTAACATAGGTCTCCTGTGGTCTTTCATTCAACCTACGTGTGATGCATGAATTTCTCTGTGTTAATACTGAGCAAGAAATTCCCCAGGCTTGGCTTGAGTACCTTAAGAGAGTTCACTGTAAAATGGGGGGCAACTTCATAGTTAGAAAGCTCTTCCTAGCTTGGTGCCATGGCTCATGCCTGTAAGCCCAGCACTTTGGGAGGCCAAGGCGGGCAGATAACCTGAGATCACAAGCTCGACATCAGCCTGGCCAACGTGGTGAAACCTCCATCTCTACTAAAAATACAAAAATTAGCTGGGCATGGTGGCACGCGCCTGTAGTTGCAGCTACTCAGGAGGCTGAGGCAGGAGAATTGCTTGACCCTGGGAG
>NW_022436991.1:4594390-4624390 GCF_009761245.1 Sapajus apella | reverse complement strand
ACCACTGTTATTACCACATTATACTTCCTGTGTACACTCTTAGTGTGTGGCAGAGTGATGACAAATAACGTGAGTTCAATAGGCAACTGTTAATAGAATGGTCCATTGACTATTTCATTAAGAACTTACTGAGATGTCATTTTATTCCAGACAACGTGCTAAGTATTTGACTTTAATGATTTTTTTAAAGTCAAATAAAATACCCTTGTCTTTGACGCATGAACAGATAACTGTAATACAATGTGACAAATTCAATAATAAAGAAATTCATAGGGTTTTATGGGGACACAAGGGAAGGGCACTTATCAAATCCAGGAGGACTTCCAGGAGGAGGTCCCAAGTTGACTCCTAAAGAAGAGAAGAATCTGGATTATGAGTCCTTTTCCCATCTGCAGAACTCTGCTATCCTTGCCAGGAGTAAGTTATAGAAACAGCAGATGAAGAAGTGGCATTTGTGCATCTGTGAGAAGGGACGCAGATTCATGTATATGATAATTGCTTTTGCATCTTAGGACTTCTATCTAGAGGCCGGATTAGTTAGAAACAAGCCTCCTTTTCAACTTTGCTTTCATTTCAGCTTTTCCTCCTGCATGGTAAACGCAAAACCCGTTCTGTAAGGGCTCTCCTATTTCCTTTTAGGCATGAAGCGTATTCTTAGAAGCAGCCTGCTGGGAAACATAGGTTAATTCTGCAGGGAATGAATTGCTAAAGCGAGTTCTTATTTGAAGTTTTGATTTAGGGAAGCAACCGTGGGTTTTTCTTTGCTTTGCGAAGTTCTTTCATGTCTTGGTTTCAGGCACATCCGTCGGCGTCACTCCACGCGTGGGCCAAAGTCATTGGCAAGATTTTATTTGACTGCTATTCTTTTTTTTTCCATTTATTTATTTTATTGCATTTTAGGTTTTGGGGTACATGTGAAGAACATGCAAGATTGTTGCATAGGTACACACATGGCAGTGTGATTTGCTGCCTTCCTCCCCATCACCTACATCTGGCATCTCTCCCCTTGCTATCTCTCCCCAACTCCCCACCCCCCAACGTCCCTCCCCTATTTCCCCTCAACTGACCCCAGTATGTAGTGCTCCCCTCCCTGTGTCCATGTGTTCTCATTGTTCAACACCCGCCTATGAGTGAGAACATGAGGTGTTTGATCTTCTGCTCTTCTGTCAGTTTGCTGAGAATGATGGTGTCCAAGTTCATCCATGTCCCTACAAAGGACACAAACTCATCATTTTTGATGGCTGCATAATATTCCATGGTGTATATGTGCCACATTTTCCCTATCCAGTCTATCATTGATGGGCATTTGGGTTGGTTCCAGGTCTTTGCTATTGTAAACAGTGCTGCAATGAACATTCGTGTGCACGTGTCCTTATAGTAGAATGATTTATAATCCTTTGGACATATATCCAGTAATGGGATTGCTGGGTCAAATGGAATTTTTATTTCTAGGTCCTTGAGGAATTGCCACACTGTCTTCCACAATGGTTGAACTAATTTACACTCCCACAAACAGTGTAAAAGTGTTCCTGTTTCTCCACATCCTCTCCAGCATCTGTTGTCTCCAGATTTTTTAATGATCGCCATTCTAACAGGCGTGAGATGGTATCTCAAAGTAGTTTTGATTTGCATTTCTCTGACGACCAGTGATGATGAGCATTTTTTCATATGTTTCTTGGCCTCATGTATGTCTTCTTTTGTAAAGTATCTGTTCATATCCTTTGCCCACTTTTGAATGGGCTTGTTTGTTTTTTTCTTGTAAGACTGGTATTCTTAAAAAGCAGGAGACAGGTTTTGTCAGGCCTCACAGGACCTCTAGCAAGGGATGCTCAGTTGGAAGGCTTCCATCCCACTAGCCCAGCCACATACGGGGGACTGTAAAGTCAGTGGGCAAGAACAAGGCTAACAGGAATACTTACAGAAGAGTTCCTGTGGTTGGTGCATTTAGGAAGTATCAGAAGGTCACAGAAGCCACCCTCAATTGGTTACCACGCTATTGCATTGCTGTGGTGGTCCAGCTGTGAGCCTCTGATTGGTTCTAGCTGGTCCGTAAGGGAATCAAGGTTGGTCTCAGAAAGCTTTCCAAGGCTTTTTGTGGCTGTTGTTCTTACATAAGATATTGCTGTATAACATGGATTGTTTGGTAGGTCTAAGAGGGTATTATGGTATCCTCTTATTCAATTATGGTATCATATTGATTCATTCGCTATATGCCGGGGGTGATCCCAAAAAGCAGCAGACAAGCAGGACTGCAACATCTATTTCTGAAGTTCTACTGCTGCATGAAAATGAAAAGCAAGGGGTTGAAATCCGCTTACCAAAGCTACGAACCCATGCAACTGGCATCTACCAAGAAGATGTGATTTTTTTTCTAACCCATCTTTTTGTTTTTTTCTAATTCATGCAAAGGTGCACCTGAATCTAGTTTAGGCTAGCCTCTACCCTGTCTACAAGACAATCATAGTCCTTGCACTCACAAAGCTTTTATTTTAGAAGAGAATGAGGAGCAAGCCAGAGGTAAAAAGGCAAACTTAAAACATTCAAGATGATTTCAACGCTAAGGTCAAGAAAAGAAATTATTAGTGTGGTGTTAGCACAGTGATGGGGGAAGGCCGTTACCTTCAATAAGGAGTCAGCGAAGACATCCTTCATTATTAGCATCTGAGCTCAGACTGAAGGTGCAAAAAACCAAGCTACTGAAAACCTGAAGGTCCAGAGTGTTCAGAGTCTAAGAGTCTAACTACAGGAAGTTGAATGTGGATTTCCCAGGACATTCATTTGAGAGAAGGAGAGCTTCCCAGTAATAGCAATTGCACTGCACTTCCCTTTAGCTTCTGACACTGTTTTTGTGCTCAGAATTAATCGATTCCTTGTTATTCTTGGTGGGCAGAAAGTCTTTGCAAAACTTGACCTTTCCCAAGTGTTATCAATACAGCTAATAGTGATGCTGTCAGAAATGTCCAACAATCATCACACATCAAGGGGCTTTCTGCGTTCAGTGCTCTTGGTTCAGACTTTCTGCTGCCCTTGGAATGTGTCAATGTTTGTTGAAGATTATTTCTTTACTGAAGTTCAATTATGGTATCATATTGATTCATTTTATGCCTGATATTTTTACATGTTTATGTGTCTGTCTTCACCAGTAGGTTGTGAGTCCCCAGGGGCAGGGGTTCGGTGTCATTCCACTCCGTGCCCTCCCCACTATAAAACAGTGTATAGTTCAAAACAGATAGGCGATCAATACTTTCACGTCCTATGATGGTCACAGAGGCACATGGGGTGTTGTTTCAACACTTTGGTTAACTGATTGGCAGACTGATAGATGATTAGAAATTTCAAAGTCTCTGTCCTACGTATTATAAACAACTTGAGAATGAGTCCACACATTATTCTCCTAGTTGGGCAGTCTGGATATGTGCTACCCTAACCTGTCTTCTTGAAGTACCCCCAAAACACTGACTCTGATCAATGAATCAGTGAATAATGTAAAATTTACTGAAGATTCCATGGGGTAAATACAACTTTACGTTGTGCACCAAAGTTCACAACCTAAAATCTCTTAGATATTTCTTTTAAGGATACTCTTCCATACTGTCTAAAGACTGTGTTTTTCTCAGCCTATTGTCCTAAGGAGCCCCCAACTTCATTGACATCTCTTTTTCCTGACTACTTGGAGACTTTTATTTTGTTCCCAAATCATCTGTCAAAGCTTGTTTTCTAAACAACCACTGCACTCTGTACAAGCAGAGTTTCCCTATCAGCTTCTTGGAGAACGGTCCCCATGTTGATTGACCTATAGTCCCCAAAGTGTCCTGAGCATAACAGATCTCAATTAACAGCTAACTCAACTATAGCCCAGAGCAACTGTGATATACTGTGCTATGAAACAGACAGAGAGAGATTCTAATCTTTCTCAGAGTCCTTGAGGTCTGCTTCATATTTCTGTTGTAAGAGGAGCCATCGCTGGGCCTGTCATCAGCCAAAAGGCAAACAGAGTTTCTTCAGTCCTAGTGTTGCCAGAATGGGGGTCACTCCAGACTGTTAAATGGTTAATAATTCTAAGGGTGCACAACAGCATGTACATGGGATAAACCACTTCCTACTCAGACACTTTATGGTTTAGGAACTTGTCTAGTGCCAAAAAGCCAGTGCCATTGGGACCCCAGTTAGTGACCTTCCCTCAATTCCATCTTCTTTACATAGCTTTTAAATACTTGACTTTTCGGGAGTTTGAGACCAGGCTGGCCAATATGGTGAAACCCGATCTCTACTAAGAATACAAAAATTAGCCAGGTATGGTGGTACAATCCTCCCAGCTGCTCAGGAGGCTGAGGTGGGAGAATTGCTTTAACCCAGGAAGAGGAGGTCTCAGTTAGCTGAGATTGCACCACTGGACTCCAGCCTGGGTGACAGAGTAAAACTATGTCTCTAAATAAATAAATAAATAAAACTAAAAAAATAAAAAATTGACCTTGCCAAAAGCCTACAGTAACTGTCTTATGACACTTCCCTGGCCTCAGATGATGGCTCCAGAGTGGTACATGACTCTAGTTGAGCCAATCACATTCTCTTTCTCTCTCTTGGCTATCTGGAATTGAGCCATGGAGATAAATTAGATGCTGAACAGGAAGTTTCTGTAGACCTCTATATCATCAGGTGACAGAGCAGAGAAGTTGGATTAAACAGGAAGGGGATGACATGGGCAGAGATACAGTAAGAGTTCCCGATGATTTCACAGTCCCCATGTCTCTTACATTTGTTTCAATGACATTCCCTCTGAATCTTTACAACTACATTGCAAGATCAAATCTTTAAAACATTACATGTACATTCTTTTTTACAAAAATACACAGAAGTTTGATTCTGTCTTAACCTGGATAATTCAGAATTAGATGCCCTACCTACTTTTCATGTGTCCTCCTTTGCATGTGTCTCTGGCACATAAACCGAATGACCCTGAACTAACCAAAAACAGAGGCCACCAACCCTCCCATGTACCTTGCACCAGGGGCTCCTCTTCACACATTGAACTGGAATTCGTCATTTACAGATTTCTCCCTTACCAGGCTGTGAACAAATTGAAGCCAAGGTCTGTATGATTTTTGTCCCTATATCCCTACTGTCTAACTCAGCACCAGGGACATAGTAAATGCCTAATAAATGTTTGTTGAATCAAATTGAAAGCAATGTCATCTGCAGAATAAAATTATGTGCCTATTGATTTGCTCTAAGCTCTACTTACCACAGGAGACCAGAATGCTACAATCAGCTTACAGCCATGTATTTACATCTCGCACCAATCGCAAGCCACCTTGGGGACTCTTTTCTAAAAATAATCCCATTCCCTTAATTATATCATTGCCTCTGCAGAACCAGATTGCCCTCCGTGGGGGCTTTTGAATGCAGACGTATGCGTAAGCCTGCACGCGCAATACTGAAGGTTGGTACTGGAGCCATTTTCATTATTCAACGAGCCCTTGACCCACCTCTTCAGACTAATGGAATTACACAATTAGTTGTGCTGGCTATTCCTTTCTTTTGTTTTCTTCTGATGACAAGGGTAATGCAATTGGAGATAATTCTACAATGATGTCATAGGTAGCCTTGGTATCCACCTCCCCACCAGCAAGAATCAAAATCCATTTACCCACAATATCATAATCTTGCTCTGCCCCAATCGGTCTTCAGCATCCTTTTATTCAACGCTATGGTAGCAAGTTCTACGGGAAATAAAATGAAGCCTGCCAGGGTTGCTTCTTATGCCATTACAAAATGTTATATGTGGCAAAAGCAAGGGATTATCTTTTTTTCTTATAAGCGGTGTAGTTCACCAAAATGATGCTGATGGGATTTAATTTTAAAAAAAAATGAAGGCAGGGAATGGTAACTTATGCCTGTAATCCCAGCACTTTGGGAGGCCATGGCAGGAGGATTGCTTGTGAGCAGCCGGGACAATATGGCAATACTCTGTCTCTAGAAAAGAGAAACAAATGGATAAGGTTGATAAATAACAAAAATCTGTACCTTAAAACAATAAAGAAACACGTATGCAAAAGTATGGTTTTAAAAGCCTTGACTAGAACTGAATTAACTCTGTACATAATTAGAAGCAATACTGAAAGGTGATCATTTATGTCCGCTTACCCTCAATTTTGCCTAGGTATCTCAAAACGAGCTAATAAAAAAATAGTAAAGCATGTTTTACACTGTAGTTCTTCTTCGCAGTTCTCCACAAAACCTTAATCTTTATACATTGCAAGATCAAATATGAAAACATTACATGTGTATTTGGGAGTGCAAATCACCTATCTCTGTTAAATAGCAAACTTCCCACTTCCCAAAACATGCCTCAAACCACCAATCCAGACAAGCAGAACATACGCATGATAATGATACATACAAAAATACATAGAAGTTTGATTCTGTCTTAAACTGGATAATTTAGAATTAGATAGCTTACCTACTATGCTATTTGATATACATGTAGCTTTCCTGGAATGGTAGTTCTTAAACCGCTATTGGTGTTAGAATGTCCAGTGAAGTTTGTTAAATGTTTGCTCTGCTCAATTCAATTATAATCTCTAGGTGTGAGATTCTAATGGCATTTCTTAAAGTTCCTCAGATGTTTCTAATACACAACCCAGACAGAGAGCCACTGTCCTCAGAAATATTTGGGAGTGGCTGGCCGGGTGCAGCTGCTCAGGCCAGGTGCGACTGCCCATGCCTGTAATCTCAGCACTTTAGGAGGCCAAGGCAGGTGGATCACTTGAGGTCAGGAGTTTGAGAGCAACCTGGCCAACATGGTGAAACCTCCTAATAAAAAGTAAAAACATTAATAAATAAAAAACATTAGCTGAGTGTCGGAGCAAGCACCCATAATCCCAGCTACTTGGGAGGTTGAGACAGGAGAATTGCTTGAACCCAGGAGGTAGAGGTTGCAATGAGCCCAGATCACACCACTGCACTCCAGCCTGGGTGACAGAGTGAGACTCCGTATCAAAAAAAAAAAATTTGGGAGTGCAAATCACCTATCTCTGTTAAATAGCAAACTTTTCACTTCCCAAAACATGCCTCAAACCACCTCATCCAGACAAGCAGAGCCTAGGCATGAAAATGAAGACCAAGTTTGGGGAAAGGGCTGTAGAGTATAGATGGGTAAACATCTCTATGTTAGTAATTTGGGTCACACCTATACAAGTCAGGTACCTCAGCGAGCACATCCTCTATTGCAAACTCTCAGGGCACACTTTTAATCAGCCATTGTTAATTTGGTGGGGGGTCAGAACAGAGTGCAGCCCTCCTATGGGGAGGGCTCATTAGTCACTATTCGGAGTATCCATCCATTTAGCTTGGTTGTCTTAGAGTCTTTGTCTTGCTGATTATAAAGCATTAGCTAGAACATGAGAGTATGCCAACAGCCCTGCAGATTGAACAAGCAAGATGTCTTAGAGGTATGGATAGGACTTTACACTCTCCCAGTATCAAACATTTAAATATTAAGTCATTGTTATTCAATTGGTCAGCAGTTATGATATGGTCACTATAAGGAAAAATGGGTACGGTCTAACCAGAGTAAAGGAAATGTATCCTCAGAACTCTGAAAAGAATTTTCAGGTTGGGAGGTACTTTAGAAGTCAACCAATCCAACTTCTTTATTTTATGTTTGGAAATTCTCAGGCCAAAAGAGGACTAAAACTGAGGTTTCTAATTCTCAGACTGCCAATCTTTCTTCCTAATCCTGGAAGTCTGTTTTACTGATCTCATCAGCAGTTGACTTTTTAAAGGGACTGCCTCCTCATCCCATAGAATAAATTACTATCATAGCATTGCAGGATGAACATCGTGGCAGGGGAATAAGTGGTTTCCGTGGTTAAAGTGGGGTATAGCCAGGACTAGAACACTAGCATCCTTCCTCCAAATCTAGAATCACCACACAACTACTGGCCCCAGACAAACCAAACACATTCTAATCTGAACCTCCAACTCAGAAAGTGTTAGCTTAATCCTCTTGAACAAGATTATTCACCTCCATGAATATCAGTATTCTCATAAGTAAAATGGATGTAATTAAAAAAAAAAATCTGTCTTGCAGGATAGTTGTCTAGATAAAGTGAGATCTGGCCGGGCAACGGTGGCTTATACCTGTAATCCCAACACTTTGGAAGGCTGAGGCAAGTCATGAGGTTAGGAGTTCAAGGCCAGCCTGGGCAATACGGTGAAACCCCATCTCTACTAAAAATACAAAAATTAGCCAGGCGTGGTAGTGGGTGCCGGTAATCCCAGCTACTCAGGAAGCTGAGGCAGAGAATTACTTGAACTGGGAGGTGGAGGTTGCAGTGAGCTGAGATCGTGCCACTGTACTCCAGCCTGGTGACGGAGCGAGACTCTGTCTCAAAAATAAAAAAAATAAAAAATAATAATAAAGTGAGATCTTTAGAGTTCAGCAGACTTTTTCTGTAAAGGACGAGGTAGTAAAGTGCGTTTTGCAGGCTACATGAGGTCTCTGTTGCATAGCCTCTCTCTTACACTTTCAACATGTTTAAAAATAAAATAAACATTCTGAGTTTATGAACCATACAGAAGCAGGCACAGGCCATAGTTTTCCACAGCTGATAAAGACGACATGATGTATGCAAGAATGCAGGAACCAGGCATGTCTTCCTGTTGTGTATTCAGCACCAAACACAGGACCAGATTCTTGGGTATTTACTCGACAAAACTCTGAATAAATTACATGTAAAGAGGCTGGGCGTGGTGGCTAATGCCTGTAATCCCACCACTCTGGGAGGCCAGGGCAGGTGGATCACCTAAGATCAGGAGTTTAAGACCAGCCAGGCCAACAGGGTGAAACCTTTTCTCTACTAAAAATAAAAAAATAAAATAAAAATTAGTCTGGCATGGTGGCGGGCACCTGTAATTCCGGCTGCTCAGGAAGCTGAGGCAGGAAAATTGGTTGAGCCCAGAAGGTGGAGGTTGCAATGAGCCAAGATCGTGCCACTGAACTTCAGCCTGGGCAACAAGAGCGAAAGTCCATCTCAAGAAAAAAGAAATAATAATATATAATATGTAAAGAGTCTGATCCAAAGTCTAACACGGAAAAGGTACTGTGTGTTTATTTAGTACTGTTACTGTCCTTGTGGCTTGTAAGCTCCAGAACTATGATATAATACGACAGACAGAATGGGTTCGCTACTTAAAGTATTTGGAGGAAAAAGAGATGAGTAGAAGTGTTGCCGAGGAGGAAGCATTGTCTGAACTTGGAAGGACGGGTAAATTTGGGGGTAAAGGGATAAATGAAAAAGGTGCCAGTGTATTCAAAGGGAAATAAGAAGGAGGTCACGCATCTGCCACTATACCATGGTATATACGTGCTACCGGGACGAGGTTATGGCTTCCCAAAGACCATCTCCTTATGTGAATTCTTGGAACGTGTAACTTAGCAGCTGCTGAAGTGAGATACGGGTAAATTCCTACAGGGAGAACTGACCTCTAATCGTTTTGAGTTTTAATGAGACTAGAATATCTCTGAGACAAATATAGCCCTATTAACTAGTGAACATGTAAAGATACAGAAGGCCTCCCACGACTCACTATGAAGTAGAGAGGAAACTTGCCCAACTCTCTTGGTACATTGCCCATATCTCAACACTTACAGGAGCTGATTCTGCACACAAATTGTACTTGAGCCTGGAAACTTCAGGGAACTTGGATACCAGAGCAGTATAGTCATATTCTGAGTTACTGACTTTCCATAAGAGTTAATGAAGACCTGTAATTGAGAACCTGGGTGCTAGGTGGCTGGGCACAGTGGCTTAACACCTGCAATCCCACTACAGGAGGGGAGGCCAAAGCAGGTGGATCGCTTGAGCTCAGGAGTTCAAGACTAGCCTGGGAAACATGGTGAAACTCCATCTCTACACAAAATACAAAAATTACCTAGGCATGATGGTGCACATCTGTAGTTCCAGCTACTTGGGAGGGTGAGGTAGGAGGATCCTTTGAGCCTGGGAAGCAGAGGTTGCTGTGAGCTGAGATTGTGCCACTGCACTCCAGTCTGGGTGACAGAGGGAGACTCTGTCTCAAAAAATAAAAAATAAAAAAAGAGAAACTGGGCCTAGGGTAATGGGAATTGTGATTGAGTATCATCAGGGATAAACACTTTTGCTTTCTTCCCTGTCCCACTAGATACACCCTCCGACACACAGAGGAATTTTTGCCAGGCTAACATTAAGGCTTAGGGTTGTGTTAATCTGATCACTAAAGGAAATGTGAATTAATACCTCCAAGATTGTGAATGGTAACATATCACTGTGTAAGCATTATCAAACTTATTCCTCCCATCTTAACAGATGAGAAAATAGCCTCAAAATGTGAACTAACTTGCTCAAGGTCACAAGCTAAACAGGGGAGTAGATCTGTCTTCCTTTTCACTAAACCCTGTGGCTTACCTAAAGAATGAATTATAAATGGCTCGCATCAGGTCATTTCTCAAAAATGGGTTTTGGAGGGCAGAAGACTTTCTCTGAGCAAGAGTTTCAAAGACAGACAGGGGAGGCAGACAGAGTGAAGATAAGCATCAAAGTCATTTTCCTTGGGTAGAGAAACCCCAGATTCCATCAATCAAGTTCGCAGGGTTTTCTGGTCTTCCTTGAATACTGGAGCTTGGATGATGATGACACCCAGCTGATTGTCAGGCCGTTGTTGAAGTCAAAATTTACACAAAGATGGGACCCAGGGTTGCAATTCAGGCTACATAAAGCTGCTGGTATGAGGGGTCAAGAAGAGACATGGGCCAAGGAGACAGATCCCGCCCTGCTCCCTCATTTGGAATAACCAGCCAGGTCTATTAAATGCAACTTCCAGATTCGTCATGCCAGATAGGCGATTTCAAGAACAGATGTGAGTATTTGTTCTATGTCATTCAACCCTTTGAGATTGATCGATAAAAAGATGTATATGGTGCCTGTGTGTCTGGCATTAAAAAAGGAAAGAAATGACCTCAGTGAACATGAACAGTGCTTGGATTTCTTAGAGTGCCTGAGTAAACCAGGCAGATTCAAGCATGTGATGAATTTCTGCTGTCCGATTTAATATTTAATATTTTAATATTTAATCCTAAAGCTGTGTGTTCCATTTCTTCGGTTACAGAATATTAAAAAGTAAAGCTATTAAAAACACTAAGTGTTTTAGTTCAGGAAGAGAGCACAACCTTCCCTCAGTGACAGGTGATACTGGGTGTCTGGCTTTATTTGTTTTTGAAAACATGGGCTTTATTTCTTAAATATTTATTATTAATGTGACAATCAGACTATCTAGTATTTATATAGTGCCTTGTCTTCCAAGGAATACTCTGGTTGAATAACATCATCTATCTTTATGAACTTCACCATCAGGAAGAAGACTAGACTAACTTTTTACATCTTACAGATGAGAAAACAGAGACCCTGAGAGATCAAACAAGTTTTCCCAAGTCACAGAATAAATCCATTGAATTTCCTCACACTTAACATTGCTCAGACCAGCGTGTGTTGGCTATGACAGGAAAATCTCTGCTACAGACTTCCGGAGAAATGTCCCTTCAACCTTTCATCTGGATGCCCACTCATAAACCTTGACTTACGGGAAGATATGTGTGAAACGGAGACACAAACATTGCATTGCAAATGGCTCATATATTCACTTGTGGAAGAAATACCCAAGTTCCTACTATGTGCCTACCTCTATCTGAGCACTAGCACTATGTTTTCATTTCTTACTGGTGCTGTAACAAATTACCACAAAGGTCGGAAGTCTTAAAATCAAGTTGTCAGCAGGGCAACATTCCTTCTGCATGTTTTAGGGCAGAATCTGCATCCCTGCCTTTTCCAAGTTCTCATCTCTCTCTCTCTCTCTCTCTCTCTCTCTCTCTCTCTCTCTCTCTCTCTATCCATCTATATATGTATATATAGATAGATTTAATTTTTGAGACAGGGTCTCAAAATGTTGCCTAGGCTAGAATGCAGTGTTGCAGTCAACTGCAGCCTCGACCTCCTCAACCTCAAGTCATCCTCCCACCTCAGCCTCCCTTGTAGCTGAGACCACAGGCATGCACCACCACGTCCAGCTAATTTTTCTTTCTTGGTAGAAACAGAGTCTCTCTCTGTTTCACAGGCTTGTCTTGAACTCCTGAGCTCAAGCAGTCCTCCCAGGTGAGCCTTCCAAAGCACTGAGATCACAGGCCCCAGCCTGTCCAGCTTTTAGAGGCCATCTGTATTCTCTGACTCATGGAACTTTCCTCTGTCTTCAAAGTGCATCGCTTCAACCTTTGTTTTCATCCTCTCATCTCCTTTTTCTGACTTTGACTCTCCTGCCTTTCTTTTATAAGGAATCTTGTGATTCTATCAGGCCCATCTGGATAATCCAGGATAACCTCCTCATCTCAAATCCTTAACCAAATCGCATCTACAAAGTGGCTTTTGCTGTCAAGTAACACAGTCACAGGTTGAGTGGACTGGGATGTGAACGTGTCTGGGAGGAGAGACGTTTTTCAGTCTGGCTGAAAAAGGTTTAAGGTGTGTTGAAGCCCTTACAGCCATCTTCATCTGGTGGGAAAGAGGTTCACAAACAATTGATGACAATCATCATCCTAAGTGACAAGCAGTGATGGGTAAAATGATGGGTCTCTATCCCAGACTAACGAGTGTGAGGAAGACTTCCAGACAGAAGAGTGTGTGAACTAAAGCTAGTCTTAAAGGATGAAGGGGGAATGTCCATGCAAGAGAGTAAGGAAGCATGTTGGAAGTTGCGTGGCTCAGGAAACGAGGATACAGCAGGCAAACAGCACACCAGAAGCCGAGGAGAGTCCATTTGCACAGTTCATTTGGGCACAGTATCTGTCTCCCATCAGTCAGCGCTGTTTTAGGGGTACCTTGAGTAAGAGACAGACAAAAAACTAGGCTATATAGCAGAACCATTAAGAGTAAGAGCAGGAGGCTGGGCGTGGTGGCTCATGCCTGTAATCTCACCACTTTGAAAGGCTAAGGCAGGTGGATCACTTGAGTTCAAGAGTTCTAGACCAGTCAGGGCAACATAGTGAGCCCTCATCCCTACAAAAAAAAAAAAAAAAAGTTAACCAGGTATGATTGTGTTATTGCCCCCCCCCCTGGGGGAAAAACTTTGACCCTGTCTCAAAATGAAAAAAAAAAAAAAAAAAAAAAGAGTCAGAGTAGGTGGCCTTCATTCAAGCCATGACCCATCCTACAAGTTTGTTTAACTTCTCTGCTCCACAGTTTTGTCATCTGTCAAACGGGAGTAATAACAGTAATAATCTTAAAGAATTGTTCCAAACATAAAATAAAATAATGAATATAAAGTCCTAAGCACAATTTCTGGCACATAGTGGGTGTTCAATAAATGTTAGATTTTTCTCTTTTCGTTCCCTCACATTCAGCCTCTTCAGCACTAGAACACTGTCATGCAGTATCTCAGTTTGTTCAGCTGCTATAATAAAATACCACAGACCGGGTAATTTATAAACAATGGAAATGTATCACTCACAGTTCCGGAGGCTGAGAAATCCAATATCAGAATGCCAGCAGATCTGGAGTCTGGTGAAATCTCACTTTGTGCTTCAGAGATCACACCTTCCAATTGTGTCCGCACATGAAAGAAGGGGAGAAAAAGCTCCCCTAGGCTTCTTTCACAGGGTCACTAATCACATTTAGGAAGGCTCTGTGCTCATGACCTAATCATCTCCTAAAGTTTCAATCTCTTAACGCTATTGCACTGGAGATGAGGTTTCAACATATGAATTTGGGGGAGATGCAAACATTCCAACCACAGCACACAGTTCGTGTTTTGATCCATGCCAGGAAACTCCTATAGGAAGAGCAGGTGACTTTCCCTCGAGAGCCTAGTTCCCAGGGAGCCATCACCACATGTACCATCACAGAGATGACAAGGACTTTTATAGGACATGATGTGCTGCATTAAATACAGTTCAGACAACACAAGACCATGCCTGGCACAGCTGGAATGTCAGGTCCTATACATTCTCCATTGTTGGAATTTTACTTTTCTCTGTTCTTAAAACAGCCAGATGGAGGCATTATTCTTAGGGAAAGATAAATAAATAGCTGTGATTTCTGTTTATGGGAGGAGCCCTAACTTTCTGGGTTTTTCCCCACAACACTGACTGTTAGGCAGATTAAAAGATGTGGCGCTTGAGCCAGGTCAGCTGCTAGGAACTGCATCTCTGTATTAAGTGCTATAAGCTCAGTTTACTCACCAACAAAATGAAAAGGCTGGATGAGAAGATTTGTAAGAGCCCCTCCTAGATCTAAAATTCTCTTTTTCTATGGCAAGTTTAGCGCGTAAATAGACACCAACTACAAGAAAGCCACAGGAACTTATGGGAACAACAAAATTCTGGAGTCAAACCAATGTGTGTTGGAATCCTGGTGAGATGCACCCACAGAGCTGCTTAACTTCCCTGAGTCTTAGCCTCCGTCAAATGAGGATATAAGTTCTTACCTCAAATGCATACTCCATTTACCCTGATGTGATTATCACATACACTTTGTAAGCCTATATTAAAATATCCCACATAACCCACAAACATACGCACCTACTAATATGGCTTGGCTGTGTCCCCACCCAAATCTCATCTTGAATTGTAGCTCCCACCATTCCCACATGTCATGGGAGGGACTTGGTGGGAGGTAATTAAAAATGGGGCAGGGCGGACCTGGATTCTCCCATCCTGTTTTCTTAGGAGTGAATAAGTCTCACAAGATCTGATGGTTTTATGAGGGATTTCCCTTTTCACTTGGCTCTTATTCTCTCTCTTTGCCCACCTCTATGTAAGACGTCCCTTTTTTATTCCTTTGTTTTCTACCATGATTGTGAGGCCTGCCCAGCCATGTGGAACTGAGTCTATTAAACCTTTTACCTTTATCAATTACCCAGTCTCTAGTATGTCTTTATCAGTAACATGAAAATGGACTGATATACCTACTACGTGCCCACAAAAATTAAATTTTTCAAAAAATATGCTTCCCTCAGTGATGATTGGAAGATTAAATGAGATGTTGAGATGTCATATGTAATGGAAAGTCAGGCACAAAATCAGCATTCCGTGACTACTGAATACCAAAGTGGAAAGGTATTATATCCCACTAAAGTTGTCTCTTCACATTCCAGTGGCCAGCCCCCCATTCTGAGAGGTTTTCTCTCTAAAATATTCATGTTTATTGTTTTCAAAACAAAAACATCAGTCCTCTTTCCCACCCCTCTCTATCATTAATTACTGCTCTTAGGGGGAAATAACTTCTAATTTTTAGGCTTTCCTCATGGTAGTTCCCCCCATATGCCTAAATAACATGGTTATGTAGCTATTTCTCAATTTCTCAATTTTAACTTTTTGTTAATGGTACTGAAAGATTTAGTGCCTGCTCCTGCTCCTTCCTCTCCTCACATTCTGACAATTTAGTGATATCCCATTGTTTTTGTTACATCAATAATTAGTATATGTGTTATAATGGCTATTAATCCAGATAGAATACAATGATTGTTTCTTCTTTATGCAGATTTAGTTTTTCCTTAATTTTTTTGCCTTTATTTTTTATGTACCTTACATGAATTCTTCCCAGAAATCTCCAATAGAACATTAAACAAATTTTAATGGAATAGAACTCATCAGTAAGCTATCAATCCTTTTATAAGAAGTACCTGTTCAGGACACCTGTGCCATCGTCCCCCACGTGAATGAGTTCCACTCTGAACCTACTACCTCACCTGTCTCCTTCCATCCCTCTTCCCTTCCTATCCTGCTGAGTCTACATTTAATGTCTTTCCTCTTTTGAATCCTATTTCCCTGATTTCCTGTCTTACTTCTCTTGATTTTCTTTGTTCTCTTGAGATAAAATCTTGCTATGGCCTCTAGGTTGGAGTGCAGTGGTGGGATCACAGCTCACTACAGCCTCGGCCTCCTGGGCTCAATCAATCCTCCAACCTCAGCCTTCCAAATAGCTGAGACCACAGAGGCATGCCCCGATGCCCTGCTTTGATTTTCTTTCTTTTATTTTTGAAGAGGCACTTCCTCCCAAAGCCTTTTCAGGTACAATTTTGAGTCTTCCCATGTCTGAAAATGTTCATCATATCCTCACACTTGATTAATCATTTGATTGGATATAGAATTCCAGGTTATAATTTTGAGAGCCTGGATCTATTGTCTTCTAGCTTCTAGTATTTCTATTAAGACATTCAATATCAATTCTTATTCTTAATCCCTTTTATGTGACCTGTTATTATTCCCTTGAAGCTTTTAGGATTTTCTCTGCATCCCCAGCATTTTGTGACTTAAGAATGATGTAGCTTATTACAAGATTTAAAATTTATTTTACTGGGTACTCAGTGATTCCCTGTAGTCTGTATTTTCATATCTTTTACTTCTGGTAGTTTCCCTCCATATGTCTGAATAACATGGTTATGCAGTTGTTTCTCAATTTGTCCATTTTAACTTCTTGTAAATGGTATTGGAAGACTTAGTACACCTCCTGTCTCCCCCACACTCCCAAACACTTTTACAGTATTTATTCTTTGGTAATATTCTCCTTGCCATTTTGTGTTTCCTCTCTCTGCAATTTCTGGGAGCCCTACATACAACTTCCGATTTGCTCTTCTACTTTTCTTATAACTGCTCTATGGTTTTTAATCTTTGAATCATGATTTTGCCTTCTTGAAAATTTCCTTTTTCAACTACGCTTTTAAATGTCTTATCTTTCAGATTTTTCATTTCCAAGAGTTGTTGCTTATTCTCTTACAGTTCATTTTTTTATAGCATCCTTCTCTTGTGGCATGGATGGAATATCTTCTTTAATCTCGGTGAGGCTCTTAATTGTCATTTATTTGAAGTTTTCTTCTGCTGCCTGCAATGTCTGCTTTTCACAAGTTCCATTAGTTACACTGTTTTCATGTTCTAATTTGTTCCTCACCCCATGACGAAGGCTTTCCTTAAGTGCCTGATTACCCTTTATTTTGTATCAATAGCTGAGTAAGATAAATCTCTCTCTCTTTCACACACACACACATACACACACACACACACACACACACACACACACACCCCTCACACTAATCAGAGGCTCTGTGGATAAGATTGACCAATTCAAGAATTTTATGGACCAAACCATTCTGCTGGGATTATCCCAAAAGTCAGTATATCGCATTTATTTTTTTCTTGGTTCTTCCTGTTACTTTCAGAAAATTATTCTAAGCCAGGCACAGTGGCTCATGCTTGTAATCTCAGCACTTTAGGAGGCTGACACAGGAGTTCAAGGTCAGTGTGGGCAATATAGTGAGACCCCATTTCTACAACAAACTCAAAAAATATTTGAACCCAGGAGTTCAAAATCAGTTTGGGCAACATAGTAAGTTCCCATTTCTATAAGATGTTTAAATGCTAGCTTCCAGCATTCCAGAAGCTCAGAGAAAATGGGCTGGGTAGCCACACCATTCAGTGTACTGACTTTCAATCTTCCCACTGCCACACTTCACATGCCTACTACCCACTGTGTCTGATATTTCTGAATAAAGAGCCCATCCTGGTTCAATTTTTCCAAATCTTTACCTCCACCTTCCTGCCCAGCTTTACAGGGTGGGGTTGGGTGTCTGAGAGTCTATCAATCAACCAGATCTCTTGTCATGAGCGCCTCCTTTGCTCATGCTGTATGAGGTACCTGCAGCCTCCAAGTGCTGAAACTTTCTGAGGTTCTATGACTCCATTCCCTTTGATTTTGGTTTATAATCTCCCCTCAGTGGGGCCTTAGATTTCGGTTTCCTTCACTCGGTTACTTTGGTTACACACATCGATCCACATACCACCACTCAAAACGCAACTGACATCCCTTGTCCATTACTGCCTTTTCTTTTCCTCTAGACTCTCTCTTTCATTCTAGTTTCTCCCTCTATTCATATCAGTTTATCTCTTCTGTGACATTTAAGTGGGAGTCTCTGGGGAGTAATGGAGATAAACGAGTGTGTTCAATCTGTAATGTTTCACTGTAACATTTACTGTTCTACCGAGGGTTTCTTTCAGTGAAAGATTTTGCATGTGGGTGACACGAGGAAAAATACAGAGAATGTGTTTCCCTGATAAAGCCTCTCCCTGGGCTGCTCATTCACAGTGCCCTCATTTTCTACAGTAACAGAACTTACCCAGGGCCACTGTGTCTCCCTAAAGAACTGGGTGACATTACCTTGAATTCCAACCTCACTTCTAGTTCATCTAAGATTCTTACCATTCTCAAGGTTTATACTTTTACTAGGAATCTTTTTTCTCCCCTCAGATGGACTGTTTTCTTTATATCTTCCCCAGCATGATCTCAAAGCCAAGACACTTTTTTTTTTTTTTTTTTTGTCATTACAGTATACTGTCTCCCAACCCACCAAACACGAAGGAAACACCCTCCTGAAAAGATTCCGCCTGGAGTTGACTTTTACTGAAGACTGGAAAGTAATGGTTTCTTCTCTAGATTGAATGCTGATACCAGATGGCAAGATTTTAATTTTTCTAATCCTGCTACCATGTCTGTATGTTTACTTCTAAACTGAACACAAAAATCCAAATAGCATGGACCGTCTATGTATTCTGATAGAAGAAATGAGAAAATCATGGTTTTCAATTGAAGAAGGCCTGCTATTATATGCCAAGAATCCTTATAAAAGAAAAACAGGATATCCTATATCTGCTTTTGGTTTCCATATTCCAAGAAAGAAAGAAGATATTTAGAACAAGGCCAGCAGGTGACAAAGCACATCTGCTTGTTATTTCATTTAATCTTCTCGATAAGTTTGTGAAATATTAGTTCTATTTTCCAGATAAGGCAATAGAGGCTACATGACTTCCTTGAACCACATATCTAGAAAGTGACATCACCAGTAATTGTAATAATAACAGTTTCTGCCTCACTGTGCTTGCTTGCAATACATAGTGATAGATTACATAGATACATAGATTACATAGACACATAGATTAGCTATAGTTATATAGATTACATAGATTACATTGCATAGATTACATATAGTTGTGTTTATCTGTATACATATACGTGTGTGTGTGTGTGTGTGTGTGTGTTTTCACACTCATGATTACAAACAGATGATATTCTTCTTCCTCATCTTTGGAAACTAAGACTTAGAGAATTTCAGTAACATGCTCAAAGTAACACAGTCACAAAATGCCCACCTCTCCCCCTCTCTTTTCTCCCATCTCCTCACGCTGTCTTTGTTAACTAGTGTCCAAAGATGGTGTCCAGTAATCCCTCCCCATTCTCCGTGCACACCCCACTCCTGACATGAAGAGGAAAGGTATATTTTCCCAGCCCTTGAATCTTGGTTGGCTTTGTGACTAACTTTGACCAAGACAATGTGGCACAAGCAAATTCTGGGCTTCCAAACTCAAGCCTTAAGGTAAGTGGCCATTCCTATTCCCTGGTTCATGGAATTGACACACCATGTTGTAAAACACTCAAGTTACATGGAGAGACCACATGGAAGAGAACGGAGATGCTCTGGTCAGTAGCCTCAGGTAAACTCCTGGCTGAAGGCCAGCACCAACTACCAGCTTTATGAGGGAGCCATCTTGGTTGTTCCGACCCTATCAAGGCTCAGATTATTTCAGTCTCAATCAACAGCATGTGGAATAGAAGAACCCCCCAACTGAGCTCAGTCAGTCAGCAGAACCACAAGATAGAATACAACAGTCACTGTTTAAGTTACTAAGTGTTGACATGTTTTGGTTATGAAGCAAGAGACAACCAAAACACTGCCTGTCTATGAAAGGCTGATTTCAAAACCTGATGTCTTTCTATTAGAGCAATTTCACTGACACAGTCTTTTCCACTAAGAATAAAAATGGCACGAATCATTGAGCACATAGAAAGACAACATTTGAAAACAAGGCATGCAAGGATAACTTGGAAATGGCAGATTAAAAGCTCATATAGTTTTGGTAAGCGTGTAGAGAAATAGGAACTGTTGCTCATTTACTGTTTGTGGTAGTATAAAATAATAAAGTGTTTCTGGAGGGCATTTTGGCAATGTCTTATAAATGCTCTTCCTCCTTGATCCAGATTTGTCACTTGCAAGGCATTTACCCTTGGGAACCATAAAGACATATGCAACTATATTTTTCTGTAAGAATGTTGATCATAATGTTTGCTATAATACTCTTTATAATAGCTCAGAGAAAGAAAGAGAAACACCTAAATACCCAACAATAGGGGATTTAAGTAAACAAGCGTATTTTCACATAATGGAAAGTTACTACATTGTCACTGAAAATAAGACAATACAAGTTTTCAATAGGCCAGGCACGGTGGCTCACGCCTGTAATCCCAGCACTTTGGGAGGCCAAGGCGGGTGGATCACGAGGTCAGGAGTTCAAGACCTGCCTGGCCAAGATGGTGAAACCCCGCCTCTACTAAAAATACAAAAATTAGCCGGGTATGGTGGCATATGCCTGTAATCCCAGATACTCAGGAGGCTGAGACAGAGAAATGGTTAAACCCCGGAGGCGGAGGTTGCGGTGAGTCAAGATCATGCTACTGCACTCCAGCGTGGGTGACAAAGTGAGACTCCAACTCAAAAAAAAAAAAATGTTTTCAATGGCACAAAATTGCATTCAATATTAAGAAATTGAATATATGGCACATATACACCATGGAATATTATGCAGCCATCAAAAACGATGAGTTTGGGTCCTTTGTAGGGACATGGATGAACCTGGAAACCATCATTCTCAGCAAACTGACAGAAGAGCAGAAGATCAAACACCACATGTTCTCACTCATAGGAGGGTGTTGAACAATGAGAACACATGGACACAGGGAGGGAAGCACTACACACTGGGGTCAGTTGGGGGGAAATAGGGGAGGGACGGTGGGGGGTGGGAAGCTGGGGAGAGATAGCAAGGGGAGAAATGCCAGATGTAGATGATGGGGAGGAAGGCAGCAAATCACACTGCCACGTGTGTTCCTATGCAACAATTTTGCATGTTCTTCACATGTACCCCAAAACCTAAAATGCAATAAAATAAATGGGAAAAAAAAATTAAAATAAAAATAAATAAATAAATAAAATAAATAAAGAAAGAAGAATATATGAAACTATATAAATAGTTTCCATTGGTTTTTGTAAGCAACAACCACAATAATTATAACTAACACCAAGATAGGACTATGTACCAAGCACACTTGAAGGACATAACATCAAATAAATAATGACCGTCTTTCAGTGGTCTGATTACTTTTGCTGTATGCCTTTTAACATTCACTATTTTTTCAATAAACATGTGATAAGAATAGAAAAACAACCCATTATTATGAGCTCAGATATAACTTTAAATAGGTTAGTAACTTTGAGATTTCTGGGATGATTTAAAAAAACAGTTCTGTCCTTCTAAAACTGTCATATGTACAGCCACACATTCTCATGGGGCATTTTTGGGACAGTAGCTTCAGCCAAACTCCTGGACTTGAAAGAGCCCCTGATCTCAGGCATATTTTTAGTGCATAATTTTAGGTCAATTCTGGGCTATCTCCTGGGATTTTCTATACCAGGCCAGTTCCCAGTTTCATTTCTGCCATATGAATTAGGCAAGAGATTCCAAGGTGTTCTTTGCAGGGGTTGGATCAGGTACACATTCAGTTTTATTGCATCCCAGAAGTTTTAAACTCTCTGGGGATTCAGAATACATTGCTACCTTATACTCTATAAGCCTGGGAAACAGGGGACTCCCTGCATTCTCAAATGGCCCTCCTGCAATTAGAAATGAGATTTCCAGCAAGACTTCTATTTCAGTATGAACAGCAGACAATAGCCTTTGGCTCTCTCTAACAAGAGCAGCAAGCCAGGCTCCGTAAATTGGCTAAATTTATATTGCACACTAGACCCTGTGAATAAATAACAAGGAAATTCTTTTGTTGGCTTGAAAATAATCTATACAAATTCTATCTTAATAATAGTCTCTCAAGAGGCCACACAAGTGCAGGCAGGCAGGAGCCAGATCAGAGGATGGGGACGGGATCTCGGAGTTTGGAGTGTCTGTAATGAAACGCTACACCTGCTACCTCTCAAAGTGGTATTGATTGGATAAAAATTTAGTACACAAGTGTCATCCTGTGCCTGCTTCCCAGACGTTCAGCATCTAAAGTTTAAGGTACTATTTCCCTAAAGCCTGGAAGGTGCTGTGAATTTTTAGTGAGATAAACAGTGATCTGGCATACTGGAGGTTTTCTATGTGGGAAAATAAGAAAACTGGGTGGGACACTAACCCTGGTACATTCTGTCCTCTAATATTCATTTGATGTAACACAAACCTCTTTCCATACTGACCAGAGCACAAGAGGAATTTATTCACCCACCCCAGGAAAAAGCTGAGGACCTGGTTTAGCTGCAGGCATAGCTTGATCGGGGGCTAAAATGATGTTAACAAGATTTATTTCCTCTCTTCCTCTGTCTTTAAAGTGTGCCTTGACTCACCTAATATTAGATTATATTGGACTTCTTTTCTTCTTCTTTTTGTCTTTTCTTTTTCTTTTCATATAATTTCTTCCACCATGGTCAAAAGACAGATGCAATGTTTTCAGAACTTATATCCTCCTGGTTTCAAATGTCTTGTGAAAAGTGGGAGAATCTCTTTCCCTGAGGGTGCGGCAAAAAATTTATTGTGTGTCACAGGCTCTGTTTGGGCCACATACTTAATCCCTGAACTAATCAATGAGGCAAATGCACAGACGTAAGCATCAACTCACTTAGCCCTGGTTCACACCTCTTCCCTTACAGTTAGGGAAGTTGGGAGAAGGAAATCTTCTCCACCCAAATCATGGATTGAATTCAGGGAGAAGTGATTGATCCAGAACTCAATCAAGGTATACGTACAAGCAGGAACCTGTTTGGACCTGAGGGCAAAGAGTGCAAATTTAACACAGATGTTAAAGACAAACTTTAAAATTGCCCTGTAAGAAAGCCACTTAAAATTCCTCCTGTACGGAACATCTTAAGCGGTCTTCTCTTTCTGCAACCATGGGTCTCTGGGATGAAGGTGCATGCACTTTCCACTTCATCTTGCAGCCCCTGCTCTTCATGGAAAGATCCATCTATGCCTCCTACCTACATTCTTCGTCCCTACATCTACTCTTAGACATGCCTGATGAAGGTGGGAAAAATCCTCTTTATGACAGTAATAGCTATTACTTACCGCTCCCTTAGGATATACCTGGTACGAGGCAAAATCCTTTATGCAAAAAATCATTTACTCTTCACAGAAACTCTAGGAGGTCACATCTACTGTGTATACAGTGAGAAAAATGAAAGCCAGGAGGAGGATGAAGCTCAGGCAGGAACACAGAGCTGCTAAGTGGAAGAATGGGGTTCCATTATATGACTCCTGCAGCAGAGCTCTCAACTCTGCAATGACCCTGTTCAGTTCCCTTCTTCACTCTGTCGAACCAGTTCCACTCGGAAAGGCTCCTACTTGCTCACAGATATGGTTTGGCTGTGTCCCTGCCCAAATCTCATTTTGAATTGTAGCCCCCAGGTGTTCTGGAAGGGACCCAGTAGAAGATAATTGAACCATGGGGCGGGCTTTTCCAGTGCTGTTCTTGTGATAGTGAATAAGTTCCACGAGATCTGATGGTTTCATAAAGGCCAGGTCCCCTGCACACACTCCCTGGCCTGCTGCCAGGTAAGACATGCTTTTGCTCCTCCTTCACCGTCTGCATGATTGTGAGGCCTCCCTAGACACGTGGAACTGTGACTCCATTAAACCTTTTTCTCTTTATAAATTACCCAGTCTTGATATGTCCTTATAATGGCAAGAGAACAGACTAATGCCCTCGCTTTTCCTTAGATCTGAGTTTCCCTCTCTAGCCTTCCGTGCCTTACTCCTCCCTTACAGCTGTAAGTATGCTTTAAGCTCCAGACCACTGACTGGGAGTCCAATGCCTTCTTTCACACCATTCCTCCTCCCTATGATAGGAAGCTTCTAGATGTGACTCGGTTTCCTACTTGAAGACTGCCACTTGCTTGGCCCAGGGATCCTACCCACTCTTGTGTTCTTCATCTCTCTGTCTACTGACTGGGCAATCCTTCTCTGGCAGTATTCTACATTCCTTCTTATCTTCCCTGCCAATAAGAAGCTGCCTCCCACAAGATAGTTCTGAACCAAAAATTTGCAGAAAAATAAGGCGTGATCTCCTGGATATATTATGAAGGAAAAATAAAGGACAAAATAATGGATATAGCATGCCACTCTTTCCCTAAAATATGAAGCAGATATGAAGAGATATTCAGTCTGTGTGTGTGTGTGTGTGTGTGTGTGTGTGTATAAACAATCATAGAAATCACAAAAACTAAAAGAAAAAAAAAGTCACCAAAAGCAAATAGTATGAAATATGTGAAGGGGAGATGGATATAAGCTAGGTTTATCTGAATACAATCTGTACCAACGATCTTACTTTCAAGTATGTAAATATTCTATAAAATTATAAAATTGTATAAAAAATCTAAAATAATTCCTTCAAACCTAAAGCAAAATGAAGTAAATGAACTCAACTATACCTAGTTCATGGCTTAACAGTGAGAAATTATGTTACACTCCTTTAAAATACACTAATTTGCCTGTGTATCCCTGCTGGGATACAGCCTAGGGTTAAAAATAACTGCAAAGAAATTGCGAGTTATTTTCAGGTATCGTATTCTTAGTTGTGATATTGCTGCTGTTACTCTGGAATGTTGTACGAATGTGGTAGGATAAAGCAGTGAGTACTTACATTGATGCTACGGGGGCCAAGGATTTTGTCATAGGGAAGCAACACCCAAGTATAGAATCAGAAAACTTTGTTATAAACCTTTTTACCTTAAATGTGAGTTGAAGGTATCAACAGGAACGCCTGATGTATTCTCTCTTAAAAAAAAAATGCATTTCGTACCTTAGTCTATTTAAAAGACCTATTAGGTTGGGACAAAAGTATTTGCAGTTTTTGCCATTCCTTTTTTTTTTTGAGATGGAGTTTCCCTCTTGTCATCCAGGCTGGAGTACAGTGGCATGATCTCGGCTCATTCCAACCTTCCCCTCCTGGGTTCAAGCAACTCTCCTGCCTCAGCCTCCTGAGAAGCTGGGATTACAAGCACGTGCCACCATGCCTGACTAATTTTTGTATTTTTAGTGGAGACAGAGTTTCACCATGTTGGCCAGGCTGGTCTTGAACTCCTGACCACAGGTGATGTGCCCTCCTCAGCCTTCCAAAATGCTGAGATTACAGACATGAGCCACTGTGCCCAGCCATCATTACTTTTAATAGAAACAATAACATGGCTTACAATGCAGTTTCTATTTCTATTCGCCACATAGAGGAACTAGGGATCCTTGAATACAAATAGTCAATTCCTGGTCCAGGGCAGGAAATACAAAAGGTATGCCCGGAACATCTTATTGTACCATTAGGCCAGAGAATTATCAAAGTCCACTTGGGTACATCAAAAGGATTCGGGAGAGGTTCCCAAGAAGATATTTCTACTAGCCCAAGGTTGTTTAATATTAGTTTCAAAAAGAACATATGCAATAAACGTAAACAACCAAATAATACATTAAAAATTAATGAGTTCAAACTAATACTATACAAAAAGAAAGAAACCTCAATGGTCACAATGGAGGTATTAGGATACCAACTTATTTTTCTGAAAACTGATGATAAAGGGAAAACATAAAAAGTGTAACCTGTAATCCCAGGACTTTGGGAGGGTGAGGCAGGCAGATCACTTCAGGTCAGGAGTTCGAGACCAGCCTGGCCAACATGACAAACCCATGTCTCTGCACAAAAAAAAAAAAAAAAAAAAAAAAATTAGCTGAGTGTAATGACACATGCCTGTGATCCCAGCTACTTAGGAGGCTGAGGCAGGAGAATCGCTTGAACCCAGGAGGCGGAGGTTGCAGAGACCTGAGATCGTTCCACTGCACTCCAGCCTGGGCAACAGAGCATGATTCCATCTCAAAAAAAGTTTAACCTGATTTTCCTATATAAACGCTACTGTGAGGTAATCAAAGAGTTGATAAGGCAGAGTTCTTCTTTTAGAAAAATCTCAGCTACTAATGAAATGATAGAGTTAGACTATCATGACTTTGTATCCATAAAAACAAGGGGTCTGGGAAATGATCATTAATAGTAGCTAAAACAATTGGGTAAAAAGCTAAAAAAAAATTTTAGAATGGGTGAGCCAGGCTATTACCACTTACACCCCTGGATAGATCTAAAGAGAGTGAACCAGATATGACTGGCATCTTGATGCAATTCAGTAGGAAGTACACAACACTACATATGAAATATAATTCCCTTTCCCCCAGAATTGAACCTAGATCTTACCACCAATTTATAGGACACACAGAGGAGACAGGAACATATCACAAAATGCTGCAGATTTGTAACAGCAAGACCCACAATGTGGGAAACTCTACCAAACGAGTCAGAACTTTAAATAGATAAATGGGGGAAAAGTGGGAAGAGGTCTTTCAAGTTAACAGACTCAAGAGATACAACAACCTAACACAGTATGTGAATGTTACACTCTGATTTGATCAAATTAATGGTATTGCACACACAAACATGCAAATACAGAGTAGTTGAGGAAATTTGGACAGGACCTGGCTATTTTACGACATTAAGGTTTTTAGGTATGATGCCAGTACCATGGTTATATTTTTTTCAAAGTCCTTTTATTTTATTATTTATTTAGTTTTTGAGACAGAGTCTGGCTCTGTTGCACAGGCTGGAGTCCAGTGGTGCAATCTCGGCTCACTGCAACCTTCGCCTCCCGGGTTCAAGCGATTTTCCTGCCTCAGCCTCCCAAGTAGCTGGGACTACAGGCCTGAGCCATCACACCGGGCTAATCTTTGTATTTTTAGTAGAGACAAGGTTTCACTATGTTGGTCAGGCTGGTCTCAAACTCCTGACCTCAACTGGCCATAAGCAAATTATCTCACCTACCTAGTTTGACGGTGGGTCATAGGACCCCTCTGTCAGAGAGGACCCTGCCCCACATGCAGAAGAAAGGAATACATGAAGAAAAACCAAGAAGAATCTAGACAGACAGGACTTGCTGCGTTTCCCCACACCGTCTGTTAGCATCTGATCCGACCCTTATGTCCCATTATATTTCTACATGTCTGTCCATAGTTTGTCGGACCTAAGCATGACAATGGACAATTTCCCTTGAATCTTTTAGTCTTCATTCTCAAGGATCCTATATATACATGTTAAGTATATTTGTATGCCTTTTCTCCTATTTACCAATCTCCTTCATAGTAATGATTGTTTTAGTGAACTTAGAATATAAGCAAAACTCAGGGAGGTTTAGCAGCACAATGCCCAGTCAAGGTCACTTTGTAGGATCATTCTGTCAAGCGTACAATAACTGAAAAGCCACTACGGGACGCTCAGAGCCTGCTGGTCTGTCAGCACCACCAATGCCTCTGGATGCTTGATGCTTTTATAACTAAATCCTCCAGATGCAAAGTCCTAGGCATGAGCTTTTAACTGACTGAGTCTGTATCATGTAACCACACCACAGGTGCCAGGATGTAGGGAAAAAGGAATATTTGCTCTCTTTGACTTCTGTCATTCAAGAGAATACTTCCTACTAGATGCACAAAAGAAGCATCTCCTAAAAGTAAAAAGAATGTTTACACCTTAAGTAGAAAAAAAAAAAAAAAAAAAAAAAAAAGGTCAAAAGACCCCAGGAGAAGCCACAGAGACATGCGAAGAAGTTAAAGTTTTACCTTGTCCCTTGCAGAGCATGTGCTAACATCACCAAATATCTCGGCCTAATAAATCATGGAATTTTTTTTGAGCCAGGAGAGAGTGGTGTTAATTGATTCACGGGCCACGAAGGACTAGTTGGGGCTGCATATCTATTCATCACAAGGCATCTGGTGACTTTTCAGAGAAGCCCTTTAACTTCTTTGGCATCTAATTCAATTAAAGGATTGCAAGTTTCACTGAGTAGAAACTGCAGATGAAAACCCAATATTCTTTCATTTGACTCAAAATTATATTATCCATGCCAAGAACATGAGAGGTGTCAAGGAGCATGAGTCATGATAAAGAGCAGTCATCGAAATGACTCTGCAGGAATGTCTGCAGCCCAGCGTCATTCAGAAGAGCCTTGACTCAGAATCGATTGGGAGTTTGAGAGAGAAAAACCAAAAAAACAAGAGTCAAGGCCAGGTGCGTGGTTCATGCCTGCAATTTCGGCACTTTGGGAGGCCAAGGCAGAAGCACTGCTAGAGGCCAGGAATTTTTTTTCTTTCTTTTTATTTGAGACAGAGTCTCACTCTTTCACCCAGGCTGGAGTGAAATGGTGCAGTCTCAGCTCACTGTAAACTCTGCCTCCCAGGTTCAAGTGATTCTCCTGCCTCAGTCCAAAAGCAGCTGGGATTACAGGCATGTGCCACCATGCCTAGCTAATTTTTTGTATTTAGTAGAGACAGGGTTGCACCATGTTGGCCAGGCTGGTCTCAAACTCCTGACCTCAGGTGATCCACCCGCTTTGGCCTCCCACATGCTGGGATTACAGGTGTGAGCCACTGCATCCAGTCAAGGCCAGGAATTTGAGACTAGCCAGGGCAACAGAGCAAGACCCTGCCTCTACAAAAAAATGTTTTAATTAGCTGAGTGTGGAGGCATGTACGTGTAGTCCTAGCTACTCAGAAGGCTGAGGCAAGAGTATTGCTTGAGCCCCAGAGTTCCAGGCTGCAGGGAGCTATGATGGCACCACTACACCCCAGCCAGGGCTACAGAGCAAGACCCTGTCTCAAAAATAATAATAATCCAAATTTTAAGACAAATGTAAGGTATTTTTGATGAGTAAAATAAAATTGTTCATCATTTAATAGCATCTCTCTTTTCTACATCATGCCCTCCCCCAAAAGTTACTATTAAATTAGCAGTGACTTTAGAATCAGTAAGACACAATAGTAAATGTCAAATCAACATCTTTGTATAGATACGGGCTTGGGAGTGGAACCATCCAGACTAGATAGCCTTTCTTCTCCTTTGCCTTTTTTGACCTTGCACTTGCCTGAACTTCATCTCTGTGGAGTCCACAGTTCCACGTCTGAGCTGTGTCTGGGCTGAGTGGTGCATAGGACCCAGGGGATGTCAAGTCTCTGATTTCTCCCTGATGAGCTGTGCAAGGAAGCCATCTTTGCTGTGAAGTGAGAGACCCCGGAGAAGAAAGGGCAGGAAGACAGACTGGTGGCTGTGGAATCACCTCTTGGACTCAGTCCTATAGCCAGTGGCCAGATTCCCCCACAATGCTCAAGGAATTTTCCTTCCTTCCTGTTGATCCTACTATGACTGTGACTGTAGACAAGCCCAGTGAACAGAGGCTGGGATAAGCAGGAGGAAGCAGGTGCTCCCTAGGCTCTGTCCACTGTGACATACCCAATGCCAAGAGCCAACTATCACTCCAAACATTCAGCATCTCCCCAGATCACTTTTCTAAAACTAGCGAACCTTTCTTTACCAAAGTCATAACTCCTGTCTTGCTTTATTATTAGATTCAATTTTTGAGTCACTTGTTATATTCCGGGAACTATATATACACTTTATCATTTAATCATCACAAATACTCTGTGGTTGTTGATGTTTACCCTCCCTTCTTCCATTTTGCAGATGACGTAATTGAGCCTCACAAATGGAGACAGGAGTTGACTCCAAGCTCTGTCTGTGCAACGTTTTAACCAATCAGCACTGAACTAATCAAATTCTCCTCTAAATAAGCCTTTTTTGTATTACAAATTTATTAAAGTTTAATTCACATATAAACGACCCTTTTTTTTTTTTTTTTTTTTTTTTTTTTTTTTAAGATTTTTTTTTTTTTTTTTTTCCGGGGGGATTTTATTTGTTTGCTCTCCAGTTACTCCATCCTTCCCCAGGTTCAAGCAAGTGTTTCTCCTGCCCC
>NW_022436991.1:4393248-4594290 GCF_009761245.1 Sapajus apella | reverse complement strand
TTTTTTTTTTTTTTTTTTTTTTTTTAACAGAGTTTTGCTCTTGTTGTCCAGCCTGGAGTGCAATGGTATGATCTCAGCTCACTGCAACCTTTGCCTCCGAGGTTCAAGTGATTCTCCAGCCTCAGTCTCCCAAGTAGCTGGGACTACTGCACCTGCCATCATGCCCAACTAATTTTTGTATTTTTAGTAGAGAAGGCGTTTATCCATGTTGGCCAGGCTGGTCTCAAACTCTTGACCTCATGTGATCCACATGCCTCGGCCTCCCAAAGTGCTGGGATTACAGGTGCCAGTCACCGCGTCCAGCCCTCACTCTTTAAAGTATGCAATTCAATGGTTTTTACTATAGTAACAGAATTAAGTAATCATCCCCAATATCTAATTCCAGAATGTTGTCACCATTCCTCAAAGAAACCCTGTGTTCATCAGCAGTCACTTCCCATTCCTCCAATCCCACCACTGGCAACCACTAATGTGTTTTTTGTCTCGACAGATTTCACATTCTGAATATTTCACATGATTCTATCTATATGAAATATCTGTGTCTGGATCCTTTCTTTTGTGTCTGGCTTCTTTTTCTTACCATAATGGTTTTAAGGTTCATCTATGCTCTAGCATAAGTCAGTATTTAAACCCTTTTTAGGGCTAAATAATATTCCAATATATGGATATGCCCCATTTTATTTATTAATATTCATCAATGGATAAACATTCGCGTTGCTTTCACTTTTTTGCTATCATGGGTAGTGTGCCAGGAACATTCATGTATGTATAAGTTTTTACATGGACATGTGTTTTCATTTTTTTTTGAGTATATATCTATGAGTGGAATTTCTGAGTTATATGGTAACTCTATGTTTAACATTTTTTTCTTTTTTAAGACAGAGTCTTGCCCTGTCGTGTAAGCTGGAGTGCAATGGCATGATCTCAGCTCACTGCCTCTGCCTCCCAGGTTCAAGCAATTCTCCTGCCTCAGCCTCCCAAGTAACTGGGATTACAGGTGCATGCCACCATTCCCAGCTAATTTTTTTGTATCTTTAGTAGAGACAGGGTTTTACCATGTTTGTCAGGCTGGCCTCAAACTCCTGATTTCGTGATTCACCCACCTTAGCCTCCCAAAGTGCTGGGATTACAGGAATGAGCCACGGGGTCTGGCCTCTATGTTTAAGTTTTAAGGAAGTGCCAAAGTGCTTTTTACAATGTCTGCATTTTATGTTCTCACCACCAACATATGAGGGTTCTAAGTTTCCCACATCCTTTCCCACATTATTATTTTCCAACATGTCTTCTTTATTACGCCATCCTGACAGGTATGAAATGGTATCTTACTGTGATTTTTAATTGCATTTTCTCAATGACTTAAAATGTTAAGCATCTTTTCATGTGCTTACCGGCCATTTGTAAATCTTCTTTGGAGAAATGTGTATTCAAAGTATTTGCTCATTTTCAATTGGGTTGTCTTTTACTGTTGAGTTACAGAAGTTTTTAAGTAAATTCTAGACACAAATCCCTTATCAGGTATATTACTTGCAAACATAGTCTTCTATTTTGTGAGTTGTCTTTTAACTTTCTTGATGGTTTAACTTTGAAACATATAAATTTTTAATTTTTGATTTTTTTTTTGAGACAGTCTCACTCTGTCACCAGGCTGGAGTGCAGTGGTGCGATCTCGACTCACCACAACCTCTGCCTCCCAAGTCCAAGCAATTCTCCTGCCTCAGCCTCCTGAGTAGCTAGAACTACAGGTGTGTGCCACCACACCCAGCTAATAGTTTTCTTGTATTTTTTAGTAGAGACAGGGTTTCACCATGTTGGCCAGGATAGTCTCGATCTGCTGACTTTGTGATCCACCTGCCTCAGCCTCCCAAAGTACTGGGAATACAGGCATGAGCCATTGCGCCTGGCCTAAATTTTTAATTTTAATGAAGTCAAATTCATCTGAATTTTTGTTGTTGTTTATAGATTTGCTGTCATATCTAAGAAACTGTTACCTTATCCAAGGTCCTAAAGATTTATTTCTATATTTTTTTCTACGAGTTTTGTAATTTAACTCTTAGGTTTAGGTCTATAATCTATTTTGAATTAGTTTTTGAAAATAATGTTAGGAAGGGGTATGACTTGTTTCCTTTGCATATAGATGTCTAGTACCATTTGTTGAAGACTTTTTTTCTTTGAATTATCTTAGTAACTTTGTAGAAAATGGAAGGGTTAATTTCTAGACTGTCAATTTTCTTCCAAGGATCTATATATTTATCCTTATGCCAATCCTTATACCACATTGCCTTGATTACTGCAGCTTTGTAGTATACTTATTTAAAATGAGAAAGCATGAACCTTCCAAGTCTTTTTTCCTCAGGAACTTTTTAAGTGCATTTTAGGTTTTGGGGTACATGTGAAGAACAAGCAAGATTGTTGCATAGGTACATACATGGCAGCATGATTTGCTGCCTTCCTCCCCTTCACCTGTATCTGGCATTTCCCCCTATGCTATCTCTCCCCAACTCCCTACCCCCCACTGTCCCTCCCCTACTTACCCCGGACAGACCCCAGTGTGTGATGCTCCCCTCCCTGTGTCCATGTGTTCTCATTGTTCAACACCCACCTGTGAGTGAGAACATGCAGTGTTTGATTTTCTGTTCTTGTGTCAGTTTGCTGAGAATGATGGTTACTTCTTTGGCTATTCTGGGTCCCTTGCACTTTCATATGAATTTTAGGAGGAGTTTGTCTAGCTATGCTGGGATTTTAGGATTGTTCAGAACCTGTAGATCAGTTAGGACATACTGTCATCTTAATATTAATTCTCCCAGTCCTTGAACATGAGATGTATTTCTATTTATTTAGGTCTTCTTTATTTCAATGGTGTTTTGTAGTTTTCAGTGTATAAGTTTTGCACTTCCCTTCTTAAATTTAACCCTGAGGTTTTTAAAAATTCTTTTTGATGCTTTTGTAAATGGAATTGTTTCCTTCCTTTCTTTTTGGATTGTTCATTGCTAGTATAGGGAAACACAATTGGTTTTTGTATATTGTTCTTATATCCTGCAACCTTGCTGATCTCACTGATTAGTTCTAATAGATTTTTGTACTTGAATTCTTCAGGATTCCCTGTCTCTATACATGAGACACTCCTGGGTGGAGGATAAAATTCCTGGATGGTCTTTTCAAATCCAAACCTACCATTATTTGTAAGCATAGCCCTCTCTTACCCCATTCTAATGAACTTTTTTGTTTTTGTTGTTTTATTCATTTTTACCACCTAGTATTCACTTCCTGTCTTCTGAAATTCATACCTTTTCTTTTCCAGGCATATATTCTCTCCCTCCCACTCTGTCCATAGTCTTCAGAGAATGTAGCTCCAGGAATAGGCATGTAATATAAGCTTGACCCTCATATGCATCTGGCTACTATTAGTTCAGGTCTGGGAACGTGGCATAATTAGGACCAATGGGTTGCAATCTCAGGACTTTGAGAAGAATACTGCAAAATCATATAGTTGTCTTTTCTGATAGACTTATTAGAGGCAACACAGAGAAAAGCAGAGAAGAGAGACTGGGAGAGATTGGGTCTGATTACTTCACTTTTGCCCAGAATCACATAACACCAGGAACTCAATCTAGCCCTTGACTATTTCATTGTGTGAACCAATAAATTCTCTTTATGCATTAGGTAGTTATCTGTTACCCATACTGATGTTATTTTAGACCACATGGGAGGCATTGCTACTCATAAGAAACTAGTCTTCTCCCTTTGCAACTCCTAAAGGCTTTATTTTTAAGTGCATTGTCTAGCAATTGAAGAATAGCAAACACTTAAAAAATATTATGTTTTATATTTTAATTCTATAAAGGAAGCCCAAGTCAAGAAAAATGATTTTCATTAAGGACATGCATATTTGAATTATTTAGTTCTACATTTGGCAATGCACTTGGCAGGAATTCCATGTGTAGTCCCTCTGGTGGCTAATTTAACATAAAACACAGTCTAGGCTTCCTTTTCCCCCAGCAGTTTTTGCTAACGGTGATGTTCCTCTCAGACGGTCTATGACCAAGAAGACTCAGCTCCATGGTATTTTTTAAACGAATCCCCTTAGATGGAAAGAGCTAGCTTCTACTTAGTGAGATACTTTGTTAGAGGGAGTTTTGCATTATATCCAACAGCGTTAAGCAAGAAAAAAATAATCCTCCCAATAATCAGCTCCACAAGGGAGGCTGCTGACTTTTACTCATTCCTATAGCTCATGAACCCAACCTTGAATTCCAGAGAGAGAAAGCTACCCTCAGCTTGCGATTTAACAGGTTCTGCAGTTCACGAGAAACTACAGAGGTTTTTAGCTGTGAATACTATCCCTATGGCTCCATTCTTTTAGCTAATAGAGAACAGTATATTACTCTAGGGAAGAAGGTTCTTTTATCTCCCAGTTGTAGCTTTCTTTAGAGAAAGGGAATTGTGGAGGTCAGAGCATGGTCCTTCCCTGAATAGACAGGATTGATTTATTAGTTGGCACCTTTATAATGCTTTCCTAAGTGAAGGGAAGCAACAGTGCTTACCAGCGTGGATTTAAAGCTCCTCACACATGAATCAAAAATTTGCCACTCCCACTCACTAGAATGTGTCGGTGGAAAAGGTCCTGAACCAGTCTGAGCTTCAGACTCCTTTTCTGTAAAAAGCAGTTAATAAAGCCTACTTCAGGAGACTGATTTGATAACTGCATGTGATAATGATGTAAAATGCACTTAGCTCATGGTGTCTAATAAGAGTTCTTCACATATGATTTATTTTTGTGATTGTTTAATCCTCAGTGAGAATAATAAATATCAGATATCCTGCCCCCCCACTCTAAGAAGTCACATTCCCAGTTCATTTTCAAAACTCAAATAGCCAAGATGAGCAAACTTTCTAGTTGTGACTGAGGCTGAACCAAGCTGGCATTATCTACCCCTGATGCTCTCTGAAGGACGGTCGTTCCAGTACTTTATGGGACCATAGTCCTCTAAATGTCAGGGATTTAAAAATATATATTGCTTGCCATTTTTTTGCTTCTGCCTCCCTTTCTTTTTGTGTTCTGTTTGTTTGTTTGTTTTCCAGAGACAGAGTCTTGCTCTGTTGTCAGGTTGGAGTGCAGTGTCATGATCTCAGCTCACTGCAACCTCCACCTCCCAGGTTCAAGTGATTCTCCTGCCTCAGC
The DNA here is from genome assembly GCF_009761245.1 of Sapajus apella. NCBI lineage: Eukaryota > Metazoa > Chordata > Mammalia > Primates > Cebidae > Sapajus > Sapajus apella. The sequence goes on along the minus strand of NW_022436991.1, from coordinate 4,589,111 downwards.
CTCCCAAGTAGCTGGTATTACAGGCATGTACCACCACACCCAGCTAATTTTTTCTTTTTAGTAGAGATGGGGTTTCACCATGTTGGCCAGGATGGTCTTAATCTCTTGAACTTGTGATCCACCCACCTCAGCCTCCCAAATTGCTGGGATTACAGGCATGAGCCATTGTGCCAAGCCTGTCTCCCTTTCTTATTCCTGAGTTTTACAAATATTGAGGGGTTCTGCCATTCAACTTTCAAGATCTGTTTTTATCCCGCCAGGTTCACCTGAAGTCTCTCTTCCGAAATTTGACCAGAAATGACAAAGAATCATAAGCTGGTTCCACTGAGCATCCACCCAGAATGATGACTCCCAAGCTAATGGCATTTTTCGACCATCACAGTGGAGTGAATGATGTGGACATTAGCACTCCTACTTACAGTCATTGATGAAGCTGCTCTTGGCAGTCAGAGTGCCTAAGTGTGACTCCAACAATGGTGAGGGGGAAAGTTGGAAGGGGAGATAAATGAGCTCACTGTGCCTATGTATTTTGGAAGCCAAGGCTACTGCTACCAGGTGGTTGAAGAAATGGGATACAAAAGAAATGAGTTTTGTTATCTAAAAAGAGGAAAGGATTCAAAAAGGCAAACTCTGGAAAGAAAGAATAGCCAGCGTCGCCCAATTTCCACCTCTTCTAATCATGGCATTCATCTGATTTATGTCTCTAGCCAAGGAAAAATGCAATGCCTCCTTTACAGGTTTGTTCTGCCGAAGACGGCGATTATTACAGCAATTTGTTAGAGGCAGATTGCGTACATGTTAAAGCAAGATAATCGTATTGGAGAAGCTTGCCTGAAGCAGGGATTCAGCTGGAACGGCCACTGCACACAAGTCTGTTTTTCAGACCTGGGTAATGATGAACACATCTAATGACCAAGATGCATGGTATGATTTAATGGGATTTCCCCCAAAATATATGTGGTAATGGGATTGAGCCTGCTTAAATAGTAGGTACTTTTGGAATACTGCTTTAAGGAATATGACACACCGATTAGATTCCAGCCTCGTGTAGCGGAGGAAAAAATTAAATCTGCCCCTGGAGTTGATGTATTCCTTCAACAAATATTTATCTAACACCTACTCTGCACAAGGGGCTGGAAATTAACATTTGGAGAATAAGAAAGACATAGTGTCTGGTTTTATAAGGTTTCTACGCCGGTGAAGGAGATCAAACATAGCATCGCACAGTTAGATACTCAATTACAACCATGACAAATGCTTTAAAGGAGAATACAGGGCACTTTGCATGTGAGTATCAGGGGAACTCACTCTAATCCAGACAATCAGAGACTTTCTTGAGGAAGAAGCATTTAAGCTAAACACTAACAGATGAGAATTAGTTACGTGGGGTGGAGAATAAAAAACGTGTTCCAGGCAAAGAATATGGCATATGCCAAGGCTGGAAGTCAGGAGCAACAGAGTTACCTGGTGTGGTTGGAGCTAGGAGAGAAGAGAAGGAGCGAATGAAGGTGCTGGAAAGGCTGTCCGAAGCCTTGCCATACACTGCACTTTTGCCTGGAACACAACGCAGTGCTGGAACATGCAAGCAGGGCCATGGGCAGGATTTGGCTCTAGCCTAAGAGCAATGGGGAGCTACTGAGGGACCCTAAGTGAGGGGCCTGGCAGTAGTTTTGCATTTTTGAAAGATTACTCTGGGCCGGGGGTGGTGGCTCATGCCTGTAATCCCAGCACTTTGGGAGGCTGAGGTGGACGAATCACGAGGGCAGGAGTTTGAGACCAGCCTGGCCAACATGGTGAAACCCCATCTCTACTACTAAAAAAACAAAACAAAACAGACCAGGCGGGGTGGCTCACACCTGCAATCCAGCACTTTGGGAGGCCAAAGCAGCGAATCACAAGGTCAAAAAATCGAGACCATCCTGGCCAACATGGTGAAACCCCAGCTCTACTTAAAAAAAAAAAAAAATTTATATATATATATATATATATATTTATGTATGTGTATATATATATATATATTTATGTATGTGTATATATATATATATATATATATATATATATATATATATATATAAATTACCCAGGTGTGGTAGCGCATGGCTATAATCTCAGCTCCTTGGGAGGCTGAGGCAGAAGAACTGCTTGAACCTGGGAGACGGAGGTTGTAGTGAGCCGAGATTGCGCCACTGCACTCCAGCATGGGGGACAGAGAAAGACTCCATCTTAAAAAAATAAAAATTAAAAAAGTACTTATATTTATTAATTCATTTAGTCCTATGAACAACCCTCTGCAATAGATACTATCATTGTGCTCATTTTACAGACAAGAAAACTGAGATTCACAGAGCCAGGGCCACCCCAGCAAACAGCATAGTTGGGATCGAAAGCAGTGAGTTTGAGTGGGCATTAAAGAAAATCAAGTTTCCACACAACTTACGAGGCAGCAACAGGCAGAAATAGAGGTTGAAATTTATGTTAATCGCCTTCTGTGATTCTACACTCTCAATAAATTCAGATAGAAAAACCCGCGTCGACTGCACAGAGGCACGGCGCTCTGAAAAATTTAACACTGTGCCACACTTATGAAGAATGAAACAGACTGGATGTCAGTTCCACAGCATTCCAAATGTTCCCACCCTTCGTCTCATGACAAAGGAACAGCAACTTCAATTTCTATGCCAACGAATCACGCCCCAGCGTTCCACAGGACTTTGCTGGGGAGGAAGTACAGTGGTTTAATGGTACAGCACGCTGTCCTGGGTTAACGATGGAAAGCAGACACAGCAGCGTGGCTCCAGCTTGCATTTACAGAAGGGAGTTCACTTGGGTGTCTGGTCGAGCTGGCTCAGTCCAGAGGGGGAAAGGCTGAATGTCTGAATGTCTCCTTTGGAGAAGTACAATGCAATGCTACAAATCTGGAAACTTTGAAGTCCTGTGGAAACTGACTGTCTCATTCAGGATGTTTTACTGGCAACCCCAGCAAGGAAGACAATGGGTTGTATAAGGTGGCACTTGAAGAATTAAACTTTTCATGCCATTGTTTGGTACAAAGATTATTGGATATTGACATGCAATGATGCTGTGTGCTGTTATTCATTTAATACCTGCTTCCCCAGTGAACCCCATGAGGGCCAGAGTTCAGTCTGTCTGACTCAGTGCTACAGCTCAGCACTTAGCATGATGCCTATAATAATAACAGTAACAATGAAAAGGAGAAGAAAAAAGATGCTAAAGAGGAAGAAGAGGACAAAGATAAAGGAGAAAGATAACAGTTTCCATATACCACATAATTATGATAAGCCCATTATAGTCTAAAAGTTTTCCGTGAATTGTCATTGAATTCACGGAATCCTACGAGATGGAGTTTATTACTGTCTCGGATTACAAATGAGGAAACTGAGGCTCTGTGAACTGCAGTAACGGGCTGACTCTGCCACTAAGTGATAGATACAGGATTTGAACCCATGTGCTGACATCAGGGTCTGTGCTCTTGACCAGTAAAGAGTGATGCCCACTGTAAAGAGATAGGTCAGCTCTTGTGGAATAAATAAATAAGTGTTTCAGAAACGCTCACGGTAGTAGGGGGTGTAGTGAGGAAGTAAATGAGTGCCTTCCTAGTAGGATATATTGGAATCCCAAGGGAGATTTTTTTCAAACTACCCACATCTCTTGGCTCCTCCCACCCCCCGGATGAAGGGCCTTGAGGTAACCAGTCACCTTAGGGATTGGAAGTGTGTTTTCTCACTCAAGTGAAGAGGGAGGAGAAAAACGAGCTTTGGAAATGATTTTTCTAGACCAGCAGTTCCCAAACCTGCCTGCACGTTAGACTAAACCAGGGAATTTATAAAAATACTAATGCCTGTGCCCCACCTTAAATGGAGTAAATTAGAACTGCTGGCGTGGGGCCTGGACATTGATATTTCTTAAAAGCCACCAAGGGAATTCAATATATGGTCAAGACTGAGAAGCACTGATCCACTCTCCTCATCAAAAAGCAACCAAGGGATGGCTCCAGGCCCACCTCATTCCCCTTCTTTAGATATTAGCTTAGAGGTACAGACATCAAGGGTGTTTGATATTTAAAAGTTTAATTCAATTCAACTAACATTTCATGAGCACCTCCGGGTTTTTTTGTTTATTTCTAATTTTTGTGGGTACATAGTAGGTGTATATACTTACGGGGTACAGAGGATATTTTGATACAAGCATCCTATCTGATACACATCCTATCCTGATGTGTAATAATCACATCAGGATAAATGGGTTATCCATCACCTCAAGCATTTATCCTTTGTGTTACAAACAATCCAATTAAGTTCTTTATTTTTAAATGTACAATCAAATTACTATTATAGTTACCTTGTTGTGATATCAAATGCTAGATCTTATTCATTCTTTTTTTCCTTACACATTAACCATCCCTACTTGCCCCGTTTCGAAAAGATGTCTTAGTCTGCTCTCATTTTGTTAATAAAGACATACCCAAGACTGGGTAATTTATAAAGGAAAGAGGTTTGAAGGACTTACTTCCGCATGGCTGGGGAGGTCTCACAATCATGGTGGAAGGTGAAGGAGGAGCCAAGGTACATCTTACATGGCAGCAGGCAAGAGAGCTTGTGTAGGGGAGCCGCCCCTCATAAACCATCAGACCTCCTGAGACTTATTCGCTGTCACAAGAACAGTGCTGGAAAAGCCCATCCCCATGATTCAATTACCTCCCAATGGGTCCCTCCCATGACACATGGGAATTATGGGAGCTACAATTCAAAATGAGATTTTGGGTAGGGACACAGCCAAACCATATCCAGAGATAAAAAGGCACAAAGCACAACTTTGATCTTCTATGGCCCCAAAGCTTAATAATGGAATAATACAAGCATAGAGATGAGTGTATAACATACTTATAATACATAAGGGAATATCTTAGGAAGGAGGAAGATGGCCAACAGGAAGAAAGGCCCTCATGGAAAGTGGAAGAGTCTCTCTGGGCAGCTAAGAAAAATGCCATAAAAGTACAGAGAAAATGGATGCAGAAGAACAAAGCAAAGATGGGATTTCTTTTCTTTTTAATTTTCTTTTTTTTTAGTTAATTGTAGATTCACGTGCAGTTGTAAGAAATACAGAGAAATCCCATATATCCTTCACCAGTTTTTCCCAATGGTAACAACTTGCATAACTATAGTCCATATCTCATCTCTTTTCTTTTTGATAAAAGGCTCTGAGAATAAGATTTCAAAAAAAAGCATTTAACTATCCTATCAGATAATTTAATTATAAGCATGAATCAACATTGTATTTCAAATCTGTGGCAAAGGCAAGAGACTTTGCTGACCTTGGAAGGGACATTTTCTGGGAAAAGAGAAAAAAGATAATCACTGTTAGACTGAATACATGTAAGAAGAATGCCTAGTTAAGAAAATCATTAGACCCTTGACTGACAGTCAGCTAAGTAAGTGGGTAGGTAGTTTCCCAGAAGAGGTCATAATCTCATTAAAGTTTAATGTAAAACTGCCGAGGCATTTTATCACAAATCTTACCTTCCTTCCTAGTAGGAGGTTATATCATGAAAAAAACTTCTGTTTCAAACCAGATTTGGGACAGTTTTTCTGTATCATAAGCCAGGGATCTGAGTGAAACATTGAGTACCCACATTTAATTGTGGAAGGAATAAACACCATGGCAAGAACTGAGGCTCTGGGGAAGGTAACCCAGAAAGGAAACCCATACAAGACAGTCCAACAACATGGAAACTTTAGTTTCTGTGTGACAAACATGACTTGATGTTTGGTCTGTCTTGGCCTTGGTTTCAATGACATACCCTACACTCTTATAATAATCCTAGTGTGTGCTTCTGTTTAATCAAGTGCAGTTGTCTTGTTTGTAAAAACACAGACTCTGAATTAACCTATGGGCCTCTATATACTATTTCCAAGTTAGAATGTGATTCCTCTGTAATGTAAGGTTCCAGGACAGGGATCTCTGTTTGTTGTACTGTTTTCTCCCCCATTGAACATTATCAAGCACATAATAGGCTCACAATGCAATAAATATTCACCGAATGAATGAATTTCTAAACACTTAAATAACCAGTAACACTGCCTTTTCTATATTTCAGGCATGTCAGAGGTGGGGATAGTTAAGTCATGACTGTATTTCGTGAATTTTCATGAACTGATATTTGGGGAACACATGAAGGAGTATGCTGCTAGAAACCAAGGCTGCAACTATAAGAAAAATTTCAGCCTCACCTTGGCCCAGAACCTCTACTCAGACACAGGGGACCCAGGAATCACACAAGAAAGCATTCACTGTAATTATGAAGATGAAGAACAAATCAGTGGTTGCTGGGAATTGGGAAATGGGATGCCATTACAAAGGGATAGCATAAGAGAATTTTTTTGTGGAGGGGAAGAAGCTGCTGCTCTGTATCTTAATTGTGGTAGTGGTTACACAAATCTATGTATCTATTAAAATTCACAGAACTATATATAATAAGTCAATCATTTTTAAAATGTTGATGCTAAAATCTCATTTAATGGATATCTTGTGTTGATGGGGGTGCATGCCAGTCAATACACTATGATTTCCTTCTCTTGGACCTGCACCCCAAACCTCAACTACCACCTCTATATATGATGAGGTCTCCAGCAATGATACTTATACTGTGAGACTCCACTCCTATCTCTACCTTTCAGGGTAATTGACAATAGGTAGACAGCAAACTAGACCAACTAGGTGTCTCTCTCAGATATTTGAGATTGGGACTGTAGGTACAACTAAATCTCTAAGAGTTGCTGGAATGGCAACAAAACTACCTAAAATTGTGAGACAGCCATGTTGTGTTTCACAGATATACAAGTTGAGATAGACGGTTTGCAGAGTAAGAGAGTAAAGGATGTAAACCTACCAAAAGAAGTGACAATAAGGGAAATGAGAAAGAGATTGAGAATCCGACATGTTGACTGACTGATTTCATGGGTTTCCAGTTTCTAATTCCTCTTCTTAAGGTCTATCTACTTTCTTGGCCTTGGTTTCAATGAGCTACCCTACACCCTTACAATAATCCTTTCATATGCTTCTGTTTAATCAAGTGCTGTTGCCCTGTTTCTAAAAACATAGACTCCGAATTAAACTATGAGCCTTAAAACACTAGTTCTAGCACCATCAAATAGTGAGAATTTGGGCAACTCATCCTCTTGATGCTTTAGTTTTCTCATCTTTAAAAGAAGGATAGTACCTTTCACACAGTTGTGGGGACTAAAGGAGACCATATGAAGTTCTTAGAGCAATGCTTGACACATAGAAAGAATCCAGGTATGTTGCTATTATTACTACTAACCCAGCTTTATCAGAATCTGCCTATACCCTCAATCTCATTTCATAGTAGGAAACAGCTATAATTGTCAATATTTTCTGAAGTAAGGGAACAAAAAATTAGAAACCATCTCACTCATTATAAGAACCCTAAGACTTCCCCCAAACATGAAAAAATGCCTCCTGAAATGATTATTCTAATCTAATTCAAAATTATGAGCATGAGGAGTTTTACTGTGTATCTTTAAATTCTGGTAAGATTTCCTGTGAAATTATACCATGGTGCCAGAACGAAATTTAAGACCTCTTACCAAGTTTGGTCCTATTCTCTCTGTGGCATGAATACAGTGGGGAATTGCAGATGATTCCTTCCATGTGCATTGTAATTTTAGTTTACAAAACACCTTCTGGGGTTCTATCTCATTTTGATCTTTATGACAGCTCTTTGAGGCAGATGTTATCATCAAAAATTTACAGATGAGGAAACAAAAGCTCAGAGAGACACCAACATCATCCAGCTACTTAGTATGATAGCTATAACAGAGGTCTTCTGGCTCCAAAAAATTTGGCTGCTTCATGGCAATCATACTGATGCCCACCAGATTAACACCTCTGAAGATGAAGACGAGTCTGATGCAATTATTTTGCCCACTTCTCAGTTTCTGCTACCAACTCTCATGTTTCAGACCCATATATGAGGTTCTCACATAAGTGGACAGAGGTTAGCAGATCATCCTCACTGTACAGACTGTGAAACCAGGTCTTCAGTAATTCAAGTCCAAGGTCACCCTTTGGGTGTGTTAACTAGTAATCGTATAAACCCGGAAAATCAACCAAATATCTCTTGACTTCAAATCCAGTACTTTCCCTCACGTCATGGTGCTATCTCTCCTGCTCTCTTATTCTTAGTGCCAGAACTTCAAATTTCCAATCAGGGTTGGGTGGTAGAGACATGTGTTACTTATGGTCAAACAAATTGCTAGAGCTAAGGCAGAAACACACTTGCTTTTCCAAGTAGATAGGGGAATAATGAAAACTAAGGTCAATTGCTTGATACTGTGCAAATGCTACACAAGAATAAGGTAGATCTATGTATTAGGTTGATGAAAACCTAATTGCAGTTTTTTTTGTTTGCTTGTTTTGAGACAGAGTCTTGCTCTGTAGCCTAGGCTGGAGTACAGTGGCATGATCTTGGCTCACTGAAACCTCTGCCTCCCGGCTTCAAGTGATTCTTCTGTGTCAGCCTCCTGAGAAGCTGGGACTACAGGCGTGTGCCACCATGCCTGACTAATTTTTTGTATTTTTAGTAGAGACGGGGTTTTACTGTGTTAGCCAAGATGATCTCAATCCCCTGACTTCGTGATCCATCTGCCTCGGCCTCCCAAAGTGCTGGGATTACAGGTGTGAGCCACTGTGCCCGGCCTTGCCATAACTTTTAATGGCCAAAAATTGCAATTACTTTTGCATCATCCTAATATTTCAACCTAGGTGTCCAAAGTAGAGTGTTAAGTTGGTGGGGTGTGCAGTGGAGGAAGCACACTGTAAAACAGCTCAGCTGATAGCTTCAACCATAAGGGGAAAAAGCACAAACTTATATAGGTATGTAATGAATTCGAGTATTTCTCTATAAATATGTAATTCATTGCAAAATACATCACAGTTGGTCTTAGGCCGGAACGAGTACGGCTTCATTGTTCTTTGCGTGGTTGAGGATGGAAATTCTTCCATAAAAGATCCAGCTATCCCACTACTGTGGTTTGCCTTAAGAATATAATTGCAAGAGAGGTAGGGAGTGAGAGAGAATAGAGTGTTGGGGGTGTCTGTGTTTACCTGTGTATGTGCATCTGTATATGTATAGCTAAACGATGAGATCTATGTATCAAAGAGCTTTGGAAACCTAGGACCTGCACCTAGAGACACCACCTATTGGAATGACAGTTTGTGCATGTGGGAAAAGAAACTGGGTTAGTGGCTTGGCTGTAGTATAATCCCAGGTCATGGCTGATTTTATCTGAGAGTTCATTAATTACACCAGCACAGCTGGAGAACCTGTGTTTCAACAGTAACCATCCAAAGATAAAAACTACCAAAGCCAAAAACATTACTCCTCAGCGGAGGAAGGTTTTTGTTTTTCTTTTCCTCTTCATAATTATGTTAAGTAGATCTGCCTCTTCAAAGAGTAGAATCACCCCTGTATTATAAGAAATTACCATAGGAGAACAGACTCAGGGTGGGAAAAAAGATATTTTTACAGTATAAGGTTTCAGAGATATTTAATTTCGATGATAAAGGGAACGTGTTTTAACTTCTACTTCTGCCTAGGACAGTGGCTTATATCACACTAAATCTTCTGCCAATAATAACTATAAAATCTGGGTTTAAAAAAAAAAAGGCTGCTTGAAACCACTGAAGGGCAACTAAGGCAGCCAAAAGTGGATGAAGCAAGATCATGAAGAGATGAGGGCACTACTGAGGTTAGCCCTGTGTGTTTCCCTTTGAGGCGTTTGCCAAGTCATAGTGTGTGGCATCCAGGCCAAATTGAAATCAGCAACCTGGAACTTGCAGCTGTCTTAGCAATGAACTTCACGACTCTCAAAGCATCCAGAACATGAAGGTCTCAGATTTCAGGGAAAAAAAGAATATCTGAGAAGTGAGCCCAAAATTCTACATACAATTATCTCTCGAGGGATTTGGAAGCTTTATCGATGTACATACACACTGAGCAAAATGCTGAGAACACAGGAAGAAAGTTGGCTAAGAAGCTAAAAAGCTAAATTTGCAGAGATAAACTTTGGAGGTCAAAGGAGACCAAAGATAATGGACTCTGGTTAGGAGAACTGGGGGAGGATGGTGGTGCAGAGGGCAGACTTTGAGTTGAAACTTCAATAGACATTGCCCTAGGATTAGGGGCTACGCTTTAGGAGTATGGAGTAGCTGGAAATACAGCCAATACTTACAAAAACTGAAATCTAGCCTCCATTAAAGCAAGGTAATCTTCTCATACTCTCTGCCTGCCAGAAAATAAATCCCTATAGAGGAAGATAATATTGTGCAGAGGTTCTACTATCTTTCATACAAAATATCCAGCACTCTACAAAAAGAAAAAGAAAAAATTATCGGGCATCCTAGGAAACAGAACAGAATGACTAAAAACCTAAAGAAAACACAGACAATAGAAACTAGCCACGAAACGATCCAGATATTGAGTTATCATACCCAGACTTTAAAATAACATTATTATTTCCAAAAACAGAGAGACAGTGAATTTATTACAGGCTTAGAACCCCTAAGAAAAAAGCAAATGGAAATTTTAAAATTGAAAAACATCATTACTCAAATTTAGAATTCAATGATGATTTTAAGAGAAGATTAAGACAGAGCAAAGATTAAGGAAATAAAAGGTAACTAAGTAGAACATATCCAGATTGAGGCATGCGGAGACAGGAAGGAATGAAAACCAGATGAGGGTGTGATGCAAAGGATATGACAGGAAAGTTTAACAAATATGCAGCAGGAATCTCAGAAAGAGAGAATAGAAAGGATAGAAAAGAAATATTTAAAGAGATAAGGACTGGAATTTTTCCAAAAGGGATGGCAGATCAATCCACGGATTTAAGAAACTCTATAAATACTGAGAGAAAATGAATACAAAATAAAATATCTGGGTACATTGTTGCAAACCAAAGACACGGAAAAAACAAAGAATGGCCAGAAGAGAGAAAGGGTTACTTTATTTTCCAAGGGATATGAATAAGACTAACAGAAGATTTCTCAATTAAAATGACAGAAACTAGAAGGCAGTGCAATGGTACTCTTAAAAGGCTGATAGACAGTAACTGTCACCTCAAGTTCTAGACACAACATGAAAGTGAAGGTAGAAGAAAAACATTTTTATATAAATAAAAACTAAAAGGTTTAATTACAGCAGACTAGTACTACAGAAAATATTAAAGGAGGTTCTTCAGGTAAAAACAAAAACAGTGATCCTAGAGGAAAGCAAAGCAGTACAGTAAGGAATAAACGTCAATGGAAAAGACAAATATGTAAGTAAGTCTAAATGAATACTGACTACCAAAACATCCACAATTTGTCTTGTAGTGTTTACTACATTTTTAGAATTAAAATATAAAACAATGATGATATTAAAAATATGACATGTTAGATGAAAACTCTTGCAACATTCTAGTTTTGTCTGGGGAATAGGAAAAAAACGGTAACATAAAGTAAGTTATTACTTTATTGACTTAGTAAGTCAATAATGCATATCGTAATATCTATTGAAACCCCTAACAGGAAAATAAGAGAATGTATATGAACATGCTAAAAACTGGGGAAAATGGAACCAAAAAATAATGTATGAATCCAAAAGAAAATACAAACAAAACTATGATGATACATTTAACCATAAATATTTCAGTAACTAGCACTAAATGTTAATCGACTAAGTAACCCAAGTCAAAATAATGTTGGTCTTTGAAGAAGATGATGGAGACACAACATGGAAATCTTCAAGGAAATGTTTCCCATATTGATCTGGATGGTGGGTCCACCTGTCAACATTTGTTAAGCAGTATACTTATGATTCATTTACATTTATGAGCATATGTTTTACTTTAGTAAAATGTTTTAGAAATAAGATAAATGTAATCCCATTTGCTATACCAAACTACTGAAAGAGGATATCTGATCTGTTTATGATAATTTTAATCATGAATAGTAACAGTAAACACTTAACTAGTCCTGCCTGGAAAGGCAAATACCACATGTCCATACTCATATGTGAAAGCTAAAAAATGCGATCTTATACAGACAGAAAGTAAAATGGTAGCTACCAGAGTGAGAAGGAAATATGTGAGGGTGGAAGAGAGAAATGAAGAGAGATTGGTGAATAGGTACAAACCAAGAGTTGGATAGCAGAAATAAGTTCTAATGGTTGATAGCAGACTCAGGTGACCATTATTAGCAACTGTATATTGCATATTTCAAAGTAGCTGGAAGAAGACTTGAAATATTACCAATGCATATAAATAATAAATACTCAAGGTGATGAATATCCCAAATACCCTGACTTGATTAATACACATTCTATGTGTGCAAAAGATATTCACTTATACCCAATAAATATGTAAAATGTTATTTGCCAATAAAATTTATAACTAGTCCTGCATGTTAGTATTGTAAATGTGTTAACTTAATACTTAGAAAAAATCTACTAAGTAGGTTATTTTATATCCTCATTTTATAGATAAAGGAATGGAAGAAGAGGTAGTGTCATAGTCTCTTTTCTGCTGCTATAACAGAGTATCACAGGCTACAAAATTTATGAAGAACAGCGTGTATTTGGTTTATGGTTCTAGAGAATGGGAAGTCCAAGAACATGGCGCCTGCCCCTGGCAAGGTTTACCTGTGGCAAAAGAGTGTAAAGCAGAAAATGGAAAGCAGAAGCAAGCACTCAACAAAGAGAAAAAAATAGCGGCCAGACTTACCCTTTTGTTAGGAGCCCACTTTCAAAATCATCAACCCACTCTGGTGATAATGACATTAATCCATTCATGAGGGTAAAGCTCTCATGGCCTAAAGACCTTCACCTTCTAAAGGCCCCACCTCTTAATACTGTTAAAAATATGATTAAGTTTTCAACAAATGAAATTTTGCAGGACACATTCACACTATAGTAGGGAGGTTAAGTAATTTGCCTTAAAAGATACACAGGCAATGAGTAACACTCTTTCTCCCTCTCCCTTCCCTTCTCCCCCTCTTTCCTCTTCTCCCTGTCATTTCTCTGCTGTACATTAGAATCATTTGAGGAGAATTTTAAAAATTTCAATGTCTAGACTGCAGCCTAAGCCAATTAAATCAGAATCTCTAGAGTAGAACACAGGAAATCCTTTTTTTTTTTTCTTTTAAACAACTTCTTGATTTGGTTTATGTATGTTTGATTATCATTTCAAAGATGTGAAAGTTAAAGCGTGAAGGGGTTACGTAACAACTAATGAGTGGAGGGAAATGAAGAAGCAGGGAAATCAGAATTTAAACTCCATTGTGTTGAAGTAGAATTTGAGTATCATACCACATTCCAATGATCAGGAACTTTTGATTTTCTTCCAGATACCCAAGCCTCCACCTTAAAGGCACAGCCCCAATATCTGGGGGTGGGGAGAGGTAGAGGTCTGGCCTCTATCAGGGTTTTCTTTAGCTTCCTTCATCAGAGAACACCTGGAGATAGACAGTTATCTATGCCAAGAAGCAAATACCAAAGATGCAACTATGGGAATAAGACATAAGTAAGTTTTACCTTAGGAATTCTGTTCCAGTATGATATCCATGCTTCAAAATTTTATAACCAGGTCCCTCAATGATTAAACTTCTTTCACAGGTGTCCAAAGTAGGCTTACCTTCCTCCTTCCTCTCTCCAAAGTAATTAAGTGACTAAATTATACTGAGGCTCCAAAATTCACATGGAAAGAAAATTGGGTAACACTCAAATGGGCAAAGGAGAAATTTTCTAACATAAAAATATTATGATAGTGCAATGTTGGCCATAAAACATGCTGAGAAATAATTGTCTGAAAATTGTCATTATCCAAATCCCAATATGGGAGAGAGCAATGTTCACACAAGCTTTCTCAATTAAGGGTGCTACAATCACGATCTCCATACGTAGAAGAAAGAAATATATGCAGTTCTTTTAAACATGTACTTACAGCCACAAAATGGATTTTGAGTGTAATTTAAAGGTAGGAGTCTCCCTACAACTCACCTGGTTCTATTAATGAGAAGTAGGGTGTGGAGATAAAAGGTTCCCTTTGTCAGAAGATATGCTTATTCCTATCAGCATGTGTCCATCCACTGGCCAGCCCCCTGATAAGGTCTGTCTTAATATCCAAAATGATACCCACATCATCCCAGTATCAGCTTCCCCGAGACACCCATTCCTTTGAAATTCAAATGAAACTGGCAAAGTCGTATACCATATGCCATGGAAAAGCTTGGTGTTAATCTCCATCCCTGTGGAGATTCTCGAGATATAAGGAAAGAGTTGTCACAGTCACTGGACCATTTCTTGCTCTGAGTCCCACTAATCAGGAGAGACCATTTAGTTTGTGGATAAACTCACTGTCTGCCCATTTTTTCACTAGTCTCCGTCACTTAACCCAGAATCCTCATCCCTTAGCCCAGGCTACATGAGTGGCAGCCTTTACCATGAAGATGGTTTCAGCACAGACAGAAACCTAGCAGCAAAGTGCCTCACTGTTCTAAAATTCAGTCTTTGCACCTACCAACATAATTTCTCATAGACCACCTCACTTGGCCCCATTTTCTTTCCTCTTCCTCCTCCTACGCCTTCCTTTGCTCCATGCAAGCCATAACTGCAAAATTATTAATCTCTTGTGAGGATGAGTTTTTAGTCTCCTTGTTCACTGTCTCCTCCCCAACAATTCCTTGTAATCTCTCCACTTTCCAAGCCCAACTGGTCTGTATGTTTAGCCATTTTGCTACAACAGTAGCTCTCTTCCTCAAAGAAGTTCTGCTGCCAGATTTTACATGATTAATTTTTACCGTGTTTCAACCCAATGATGTAAGTTAAGTTCCCTTCTACTTCTAAATTCAACCGGTAGATGGTACCTAGTCTCTGCCAAGCACATACTGGGATACACAGTGGCTAAACAGGACAAAGTCCCTAATTTCATCAAGCTCCCGAGACAGAACTCAAGAGATGCTTGTTTGTTTAGAAAGAATAAAGTCAAGTCTTTTGCGTTAGTGAGTGAATGAGGAGCATTATTTCCACATCTGTGACCTGGAAGTCAGAAATGCATACATAATAATGGTTCCCTCTTTTCTTCTTAGGATACCCACCTAGGCCCTCTTGTTTTTTAAAGGGGTGGGGTTGGTGTGTGGTGGGGTGGGAATAAGCTACAGAAGCAATGCTCCTAACCAACATTTACTAAATCTGCGCTATTAATATGATCAAAACCCTCCATTTCTTCCACAAAACATACTGAAAGCTCTCTACAGAAAGCTGAACACTCATGGTTAACAGGAAACTCTAATTTTTCTGCTAGATTAACCAGCCAACTACCACTTCTAATTATATCAGATAAGAAGGCTTCTACTGTATTTTTCCAAATAAAAACAGTTCCTTCCCAAGTGAAAATCTAATGCAAGCCGTTGAAAAGAAAGTAATTCAGTTTTCTTATCACATGCAGATGACTGAACTCCTCAGAACGACTTTGCCAGGACTTCACAAAATTCACTTAGTCCTGTTGCAGATTCTCACGATGATCTTCTTTTGCAGAAAGGAAACGTAGTAGTTATCAATTGTATCAGCTACTTACCACTGAGAAACAAAGTCACCTAATATTCAATGGTTTAAAACAATAAGCTTTTATTATTGCTTATGAGTCTACGGGTAAGCAGGGAAGTTCTATTGATCTGGGCAAAGCTCGGGTAATCTCATCTTATGTCTGTAGTCAGCTGGCAAGGTCATCTGGTAATGGCTTCTCAAGGATAGCCTGACATGTCTTGTGGTTGGTTGGCTGTTGGGTGAAGTAAAGGGAGTCACTGAGTCCTGTGGCATCTCTACATTCAACAGGCTAGTTCATGGCACTGGGCAGATTCCAAAAGAAAGAAGAAAGTACAATGATGCCTGCTGAGGTGGAGGTTGATAGCTGGCACACTGTCACTTCCACCATGTTCTAATAGCCCCTGTAATTGATTAATTACTTTTTGAGATGCAGTGTCGCTCTGTACCCCAGGCTGGAGTGCAGTGGTGTGATCTCAGCTTACTGCAACCTCCGCCTCCCAGTTTCCAGTTAAAGCAATTCTCCTACCTCAGCCTCCCAAGTAGCTGGGATTACAGGCACAAGCCACCATGCCCTGCTAATTAATGTATTTTTTTGTTTTTTAGTAGAGACAGGGTTTCACCATGTTGGCCAGTCTGGTCTTCAACTCCTGACCTCATGATCTGCCCACCTTGGCCTCCCAAAGTGCTGGGATTACAGGTGTGAGCCACTGTGCCTGGCCAGCCCCTGTAATGTATAAGGTCTTATGGATTGAATTTTGTACCCCATTAGATTCATATGTTGAAGCCCTAGCCCCCAATGTCACTGCATTTGGAGACAGGGCCTTTAAAGAGGTAATTAAGGTTAAAAAAAAGGCCTTAAGGGTGGGGCTCTATTCTTATATAACCTCTGTCCTTATAAGAATAAGAAGAGATACCAGACATACACACACACACACACACACACACACACACACACACACACACACACAGAGAGAGAGAGAGAGAGAGAGAGAGAGAAGGAGGGAAGGAGGAAAGGAGGGAGAGAGAGGGACGGAGGAAGGGAGGGAGGGAGGGAGAAAGAGAGAGAGAAAAGACCCTGTGAGGACACATGGCCTTTGTTATTTTGCCAATATTTATTGATAAAACAATTGAATTCTTTGTAGGAAAAAAATGAACCATGATACTTTTTCCCCCAACAAAAATCATTCAAGTTAAATTGAATTATATACTTAGACATAAAACCCAGAACCATACCATTTCTAGGAATCAGAGTATTTTCAAGATCTTGGGTATGCAAAAACTTTTTTGAGTAGTATACAAAAAGTGATGAAGTGTCATTTGCAAATCAAGGCGAGAGACCTCACCGAGAAACCAAACCTGACAATACTTTGATCTTGGACTTCTAGCCTACAGAACTGTGAGAAAACAAATTTCTGTTGTTTAAGCCACCTAGACTATGATATTTTGTTATGGCAGCTCAAGCCAACTCACACGCAAGGTGAACCCAGACTCAAGGAGTAGACAGATAGGTTCCAACTACTTATGAAAAGAGTTACAAAGTCATATTACAAAGGTTGTTTATATAGGGAGGGACAGAGAATCAAAGCTATTGCTGTAATCAATCTACCCTACTATATCAGTTGAGGCAGAATTATCCACACTTTCTGCATTGTATTTCAATTTTACCTGTACATTTCAGTATTTAGAAGAAAGTCAGTGGGTTCTTTTACATGATGGACATAGAACACACCCGAAGGATCTAAACAAGTCTCTTAAGCTATAGCAAAGGGCTGAGACTAAGGTCTTCCTCTAAGGCATTCTAGTCCTATATAGTTCACATAACTGCACCCACAGAAGACCCAGAAGCATGAAGCAGGACTGAAAAATCTCTAGGCTCTGAAATCAGGGAGCAGGCAGAGTGAACAAAGAGAAATCTTCAGAACCCCACGTGTTGGTAGATTGGTGGCAAAGCCAGGAAAGACTTCCTCCAGTTCTGAAAGCTGGAAACTTGTTTGTGAAGCAGAGAGAGATTGGTATACCTTTGCCAGCACTCAGACCTGGGTCCTACTGAAAGGAAGTTTTGATCCTCCACTCTTTGAAGCCTGGGACGAATTGAATTTAAAAAGCAGAAAAACCCAGCTCAACTACAGATTACTGATTACAGATTACTAACGCTATTGCATCACTCCCTGCTGAAGTAGCCTAATATAAGAATAGTCAAAGTGATCTTGAATGAAAATGATTAAGCTGGAGAAATTTTCCTATCTGATTTCAAAATATACTACAAAGCAACAATAATCAAAATAGCATGACTGGCATAAAAACAGACACATAAGCCAATGGAACAGAATAAAAAACCCAGAAATAAATCCATGCATTTATGGTCAACTGATTCGTGAAAAAGAAACCAAGAACACACAATGGAAAAAGAATAATCTCTTCAATAAACTACAAAGAAAACTGGATACCCACACACAAAAGAATGAAATTAGACCTGGATCTCTGCTGGGTGCAGTGGCTCACGCCTGTAATCTCAGCACTTTGGGAGGCTGAGGTGGGTGGATCATGAGGTCAGGAGTTCAAAACCAACCTGGCCAAGATGGTGAAACGCTGTCTCTATTAAAAATACAAAAATTCCAAAACCTAAAATGCAATAAAATAAATAAATGGAGAAAAAAATACAAAAATTAGCTGGGCATGGTGGCGGACACCTGTAATCCCAGATATTTGGGAAGCTGAGGCAAAGAATTGCTTAAACCCAGGAGGTGGAGGTTGCAGTGAGCCGAGATCATGTCACTGCACTCAAGCGAGCCTGGGTGACAGAGTGAGACTCCATCTCAAATAATAATAATAATGGACCTTGATCTTACATCAGATACAAAAATTCACCAGAAATAAATTAAAGACTTAAATGTAAGGCCTGAAACTGGAAGAAAAAAAACTGGAAAAAAAAAGCCACTGGAAGAAAACATGAGGGAAAAACTCCATTGCATTGCTCTGGGCAATGATTTTTTCAATTGGACCCCAAAGATATAGGCAACAAAAACAGAAAGAGACAAAAGGGATTTCATCACACTAAATAGCCTCTGCACAGCAAAGGAAACAATCGACAGAGTGAAGAGGCAACCTACAGAATGGAACAAAATATCTGCCAATCATACACCTTACGAGGGAGTTAACACCTAAAATATATAGGGAGCTCAGTTCAATAGTAAGGAAACAACCTGATTAAAATGTGCAAAGGATCTGAACAGACATCTCAAAAGGCAACATATAAACAGGTATATAAATGATACTGGATTTCTAGATCTTTTTATATTTTATTAATTGACAAAAATTGTACATATTTATGGAGTACAACATGATGTTCTGATATATGCATTGTTTGATCTAGTCATTTGATAGGCATTGTGAAACAACTAAATCAAACCAATGAACATATCAATTCCCTATATATTTAGCATATTTTGGTGGTGAGAACACTTAAACTCTACTCTCTTAGCAATTTTCACACATACAGTATTATTAATTATAGTCATCACAATGTACAATAGGTCTCTTGAATTTATTCCTCTTCTCTAACTGAAATTTCGTATCATTTGAACAATATCTCCCCAGTACTCCAACCCTCTAGCTTTATTTTTTCAATACTATTTATATGCCAACAGGGGTGTGTGTGTGTGTGTGTGAGTCTGTATACACACACACACACACACACACACACATATATAAAATACTTTAAGTTCTGTGGTACATGTGCAGAACATGCAGGTTTCTTACATAGGTATACACATGCCATGGTGGTTTGCTGTATCCATCACCCCATCATCTACATTAGGTATGTTTCCTAATGCTATTCCTTCCCTAACCCCCAACCCCCAACAGACCTCAATGCATGATATTCCCCTCCCTGTGTCCATGAGTTCTCATTGCTCAACACCTACTTATGAGTGAGAATGTGCAGTGTTTGGTTTTCTGTTCTTGTGTCAGTTTGCTGAGAATGATGGTTTCCAGTGTTATCCATGTCACTGCAAAGGATATGAACTCATCCTTTTCAAGGCTGCATAGTATTCCATGGTGTATATGTGCCACATTTTCTTTATCCAGTCTATCATTGATGGGCATTTGGGTTGCTTCCACGTCTTTCCTATTGTTAACAGTGCCACAATAAACTTATGTGTGCATGTGTCTCTATAACATAATGATTTATAATCCTTTGGGTATATGCCCAGTAATGGGATTGCTGGGTCAAATGGTATTTCTAGTTCTAGATCCTTGAGGAATCGCCACACTGTCTTCCACAGTATTTCTAAAATGCTCAAGATCACTAGTCACCACAAAAATGCGGATTAAAACCACAATGAGGTAGCACTTCACAACTATTACAATGACATACCAACAAGATGAAAGAAAACAAATATAGACTAGGAATGTAGATACAAGGGAACCTTCAGATGGTGTTGGTAAAACTGAAACTTAGTACAGCTATTATGGAAAACAGTATGGAGGCTCCTCAAAGAATTAATAATAGAACAGTCGTTTGACCCAGCAATCTCTCTACTGAGTATCTAAAGGATATGAAATCAGTATGTTGAAGGAATACCTGAACTATGTTCACTGCAGAACCATAGCTGAAATTAACCTACATGTGCATCAATGGATGAGTGGATAAAGAAAATACGGCATAAACACACGACAGAGTATTATTCAGCCTTAAAAAAGAAGCCCTGCCATTTGTGGCAACATGAGTGCACCTGGTGAACACTTTGTTAAGACAGGCACAGAATAACCAGTATTGCATGAATGAGTTCACATGTTAAATCTAAAAAAGTAATGATGGAGAACAGAGGGATTGGGGAGATGCTGGTCAAAGGATATAAAATTTCAATTAGAATGGAGTAAAGAGATCTCTTATACATCATGGTTACTGTAATTAATATCATTTTATATGTGAAAATTGCTGAGAGAGGAGAGTTTAAATGGGCTCACCACCAAAAACTGCCATGTAAGCTTTTATGAATCTAAGCTTTAGTCATTTCACAATGACCATCAAATGACTATATCAAACAATGAATATATCAAAACATCATGTTATACTCCATAAATACATGTAATTTTTGTCAATAAAAAATAAAAAGATGTAGAAATCCTATACCTTTTATAACTAAAAACTCAGCAAATAGGGATTTCAAAAGTTTCTCAAGCTGATATAGTGCATTTATGAAAAACCTACAGATATAGCAAATATCTAATCAAAATTAATATTAAAATTATAAACGCTTTTTACCTCCAAAATCAAAAACAAGGCAATGATGTTTGCCCTCACCACTTGTATTCAGTATTATCCTGGAAATCATAACCGGAGCAATAACATTTTTTATAAAAATTGGAAAAGAAATAAACTTCTAATAATTTGCAAACTACATTGTTAAGTAGAAGGAGAATGTCCAAATGAATCTACCAAACTTCTACAACTAATCAGTAAGTTTTTAAAAGTCAGAGGACACAAAGTTGAGATGCAAAATTAATTGTATAACTATATATAAGCCACTAACAACTGAAAATTAAAATTTTAAAACACAGTAACTCTTTCCTTCCTTTTCATTCCTGAACAATTCAGTCCAAAAGCCATCAGGTAGGGCTGAACAAGTTAATCAACCCTGCAGAGAAGTAGGGTAAAGTTGCTGTGGGCCTGTACATGGTGTTGAGGGCTCAATATGGTATAGAAGAGGTCCACAAGAAAAGATGGCCCATCACATGCCATCAGAGTTGAGCAGAGTAAAGGGTTGCCTACATGAGAAGATGGTCAGGTGCTAGGCACTAAAGTCCCTGCAGGTTAAAAAGAACATCTGCATGGGAGGGAAGCCCAGCATGAGCTGTTGGAGCCTGAATAGCCACCAGTGGCAGGAGTGACAGCCATGACTAGACATTGGTAATGGGAATGATCAAACAAACACATTGAGGGAAATGGGAGCTAGGTTTCTCACTGCCGGTAAAGAGATTTACAAATATGGAAAGGCAAAAAATTAGAATAAACTCTGTAGGGCTGGAATGAAAGATACTGGTATAAAAACCCTTGGCTTTCAACAAGTGTAGATAAGACAGATACTCATATAAGATATATAGATATACACATAAATATAGAAATAGGAATATACAAAGAAGCTACTGAGCACACCTAAGGCTCAGATCTTGGTTTCTAAATACCATTCTAAAATAAAAGAACATAAAATAAAATAAAAGGGCTTCATGGATAAATGGCTAATTCCAGGGCTAAAGAAAAAAGAAGTACAAAATCAATATGGAACACTTTGTGCCAAAAGTAAGAAACCTTTTTTTTTTTTTAAATGGGGGTGTATTAAAAAGACATGGAGATTTTGAAGGTACCCCTAACAGCAAAATCTGCAACAATTTGAGCATCAAAATGAAGAATAGCAGTAATGGACTAAAGCTGACTAAGTAAAACCTGAAAGCATTAGCCTATACTGATAATAATTAAATTCAAAGTTTGATGAAGAACAAGACAGTTTCAAAATATCACCATACAAAATATTTATTACAAGGATATACATAGTAAATTTACAGTGCAAAGCCTAATAGACATCACCTTTATCAACTGATCAAAGTGAACATCATCAATAAAGGAATAAATCAAAATTATGTGTCACTTGATAGGACTCTGTAAGAACACTGTCTCGCTCTGTGGTATTTCTGCCCAAGAGGAATAGCCTGAATCTAACCAAAAGGCAAGATCACAGCAATCCAAATTCTACAAAACAATCTTACAGTTTGTATAGGTCGTGAAAGTCAAAGAAATACTGAGGAACTGTTTCAGACTAGTTCAACTAAACATAACGCATGATTCTGGACCAGGTTATTTTCTTATAAAGACCATTTTAGGGACAACAATTTGAATGGAGGCTGAAGACCACATATTAATAGTGGATACATGTCTATTTCCTCATTTTTTATGTTTGTATGGCGGCTATTTAGGAGAATGTTCTTGTTCTTAGAAAATACACATTCAAGTATTAGGAGATGATAAAGTATCATGTTGGAAACTTTTAAATGCTTTGAAAACATTTCTTTATTCTGTACTTTAAACTTTTTGGAAATTTTGAGGTTTAAAAATAAAAAGAAACAATATAATTTTCAATAACATCAAAATATCAAATACCTGAAAATAAATGTAATGAAACCTATTCATACCCAGAAAACATGACTGAGAAAAGACCTGAATAAATAAAATATGGCTCAGTGCTGTTAAGATATTCATGGTTCCTAAACTGGCATGAAACTTCAGTATGATTCCTAACAAAATTCCAGCAGGCTACTTATTACACTTACCTAAGATAACTTGAAAAATGTTTATGGAAAATCTACATGTCTAGAATAATGAAAACAATCTTGAAAAAGGTGAACAAAACTGGAGAACTAACATTATCTGATGTCAAGTCTTATTCTAAAGCTACAGTTAACAGACAGTTTAATAGCAGGATCATAGGACAGAAAACTAGATCAACGGAACTAGATGGAGTGTGCAGAAACAGACCCACATTCACATGGTCAGTGGATTCTACATAATGATACAAACTCAATTCTATGTGGTAAAGAATGCCTTTTAAACACATGTTGATAAAACAACTGAATGCTTTGTAAGACAAAAAACTGAACCGCGACACTTTCCCCCCAACATACACAAGATGAATTATGTACTTAGACATAAAACTCAGAGCCATAATATTTCTAGGAAAAAAAAGAATATTTTTAAGACTTTGAGTATGCAAGAAATTTTTGAACAGGACCCCAAAATACAAATGGTAATATAAATATAATATATACATATATATATACATACATAATATATATATAACCATTTGTATTTTGTGTATATATAGAATATACATATTTTTATAATATATATATTATATATAATATATATATATTTGAAAATGTTGGACTGTATCAAAGTTAAAATTTTCTACTATCAAAAGACACCACTAGGAAAACGAATAGACAAGCTATGGTTTGGAAATATAACATCTGTATAAGACTATGGGCTTATATCCAGTACACACAAAAATCTACAAATCAACAATTTAACTGAGCAACCTAATTTTTGAAAATTAACAAAATACTTGAACAGATGTTTCACAAAAGAAGATACATGAATAGTCAACAAGTATTTGAAAAGGACCCAATACTGTTAGTCATCAAGGGAATGCAAATTAAAAACTATAATCAAATAGCACTTGACACCCGGCAGAACCACTAAAATGAAAAAGACTGACATCAAATGTGGGCAAGAATAAAGAGCAACTGGAACTCACACACACTGAAGGTGTGAGAGTATAATGTTACTACACTTTAAGGACTATGTGGCCCTTTCTTCAAGTTTGACATACATGTACCTTATGATCCATCTATTCTTCTTGTAGGTATTTACCCAAAAGAAATGAAAACACATTTACCCCAAATCTTGCACAAGAATGTTCATAGTAGCCATGTTTCTAACTGCAGAAAAGTGGAAACAATGTAAATGCTCATCACAGGAGAATGCTGGATGCCTGCAATGGAATACTACACAGCAAGAAAAATAACAAATGACAAATACACACAACGCGCATCTCAAAAATGGTATAAGAAACAGAATCCAGAAACAAAACAACATCCAACACATAAGAATGACCTTATGTATGAAATCTACATATAAATGAAACTGACGTAAGTTGACAGAAATCAGGTAGTAGGATGTAGGGAAAAATTAACTGGAAAGGACCCAAAGGATTTCTGGGATGATGGAGATCTATGTCCTTTTGAGTGGTGTTACAGTGGTATATACAATTACTAATACTTAATGAACTTAACACTTTAGATCTGTGCACTTTATTATATGTTAATTATGGCTCAATAAACAAAAAAAAAAGGCCTAGTAAGGAACCTATTGCAGATTCATGCCATTTTCTTTTTTATGTAATTTCAACTTTTATTTATTTGAGACAGGGTCTTGTTCTGTCACCTAGGCTGGAGTTCAGCAGCGTGATTATAGCTCACCGCAGCCTCAACTTCCCACGCTCAGGTGATCTTCCTGCCTCAGCTTTCCGAGTAGCTGGGGCCACAGGAATGCACCACCATGGCCAGCTAATTTTTTATTATTTGGAGAGACAAAGTCACCCTATGTTGTCCAGGCTGCTCTCAAAGTCCTGGGCTCAAGGGATCCTCCTGCCTCAGCCTCCCAGAGTACCGGGATTACAGGTCTGAGCCACCATGCCCTGACAACTTTTATGTAGATTCAGGGGGTACATGTTCAGGTTACCTGGGTATATATTACATGATGCTGAGGTCTGGTGGACAACTGGGGTACCTGTTGCCTAGGTGCTGAGCATAGTACCCAACAGATTTTTTTAACACTGTCTCCCCCTTTCTTCCTCCCTGCTTCTAGTGGTCCTTAGTGTCTACTGTTAGCAGCTTTACGTCCATGAATACCCAATATTTCACCCCCACTTATAAGCGAGAACATCTGGTATCTGGTTTTCTGTTCCTGTGCTACTTTGCTCAGCATAATGATCCTCCAGCTACATCCATGTTGCTTCAGAGGACATGATTTAGTTGTTTCTACGGCACATAGTATTCCATGGTATATATGTACCACATTTGCTTTACCCAATCCACTACTGATGGGCATCAAGGTTGATTCCATATCTTTGCTATTTTGAATAGCGCTTCAAGGCATGTATGAGCGCACATGTCTTTTGGTAGCAGGACTTATTTTCCTTTGGATATATGCCCAGTAATGGGATTGTGAGAACAAATCATAGTTCTAAGTTATTTGAGAAATCTCCAAACTCTTTTTTACAGTGGCTGGACTTATTTAGATTCCTATCAACAGTGTATAAGGGTTCCCTTTTCTCCATGGTCTCACCAGCATCTATTGTCTCTTGACATTTTTTTTTTTTAATAAAAGAGATGGGGTTTCACTATGTTGGTCAGGCTGGTCTTGAACTGCTGACCTCGTGATCTGCCCACGTTGGCCTCCCAAAGTGCTGGGATCTTGACTTCTTAATAATAGCCAGTTGCATGAAAGTTTTAATGTTTAGATTTTTTTACTCTATAACAGCAGTGTTTGAAAAATTAGAAATTTAATACATGATATATAAATATGGACATATGCAACTCAAAGCATTGAAATGGTTGCTACACAACAAAAGCTGTGAGTGAGCCATCACAGTATGTAATTTGTCACACTCAAATTATGTCATATTGTAATCCAACTGTTAGAACCATGCTGTTTATAATTTGGTAACTATACAGTAACAACTACGTCACTCAAGTTGGTAGGACCAGTTTCAAAATCAAGCAGACCTGGATTCAAATTTGGCCTTAGAAAATTTCCTACTACATAGCTACTTCCAATAATCTTCCAATAATCTGGGAGGCATGAGTCTAGAGATGAAGAGGTGAAAACTTCTTCCAGTTTGAGTCTAAATGATCTTACTTGGGATCTCATTTTAAATCGATCCCTAAGGACCACAAGGTTTAGCGTAAGTTCCAGTGGCACAGGCAACACAGAAATTATAAAAAAATAAATACTTCACCTAAGTCTGTCACACCCTCAGCCAGCTTCTCCTGCTTGTACAGAAATAGCCAACAGGAACTAGATGCCACACAGAGTGGCGTAGATACTGGAAAATATAGCCAGAATCTAAAGTACTTTTCTTGAACAAGACTGTCAAGGGACAAATAGACATTTACTTATTTTGGGGTTACGCATGATTGAGGAAGCCACTCTGTGGTCCAGGATTCTCATTTAACGCCCCCTCGGGCATGCAATTGTTTGACAGGCTTAAAACACATGAATTCTATTTCCAAAGACAGAGACAGACATCAGGGCCCTCCTACAAGAGCATGTGGAAGAAAGAGCAAACAGCAAAAGAAACCCACCAGGGAGGGTGAGGCCATGGACAGCTGCCACTGCATTTGTTTTAGAGTGTAAGCACGGAAAATGCTCCTTTGACATTTGAAATCTTTCTACATCCTCCCCCATAACTGCCAAGATATCCCAGACTTCCTCACCAAAGCTCCAAATGCCCCTATTTTTCTTCACTCCTGGTTATAAATGTGACTCTCTCCCCTTATTATAAGGCAATGAAAGGCCTCCAGACAGAGTCATTGGCACTACTGGGACCCCCAGCTGGTTTGCTGGGCCAGGAAGGAAGCCATGTAGCAGTGGGGAGGTAACAGGTTCCTTCACAGGAAGCCACCTGCTCATAATTCATTCACATGATTTTCCTCTGGGCAAAGCAACAACAATTTAAAATAGTCTAACGTGGGCCTTCCTGGAATTACAAAAATAGGAGTGCCTCCAGATCTGAGGATTGGTTGCCCCCTGTTCTCTGGTGCCACCCCAGCTGGAACACTGCCAGGAACAGGTTACAAAGTCTCTTTAACAGAAATGGAGATTAGTAGGTGTTAAAGGCAGATTAGCAACTAAATGAGTTTCTCCCTGTCATAATCAGTATTCAAAGAGGAAGGGTTTTTAGCTGGGCAGCTGCTAGGAGTCTTTTCTGAAAGCAGAAATTTGCCTGGATTTACCAGGTTGTAGCAAACTCAAGATATCAAAGTGTAAAGGTAACCTATAAATGAAGTTTGTAGCAGGTAGGCACTTGGCTAGAACGTGTAATTGAGATAAAATGGGGTCACAGCAGGCTCTGTTTGTTTTCAGGGCACTTTCTGGGGATGGGAAGGGAGAAGTTCCATGTTTGTACTTTTCTTTTCTGTGGACTTAGGTCCAGACTCTAATTCCAAGACTCCTTCAGTGGTTCTGTGGTGCTTTCTTTGTGCACCCTTAGATATGGTCATCAGGCTGGAGAGCAGAGGGAAGAGCTTTAACAGACTTGGATGAACTAATACTGTCTTAGTCAGTTTGGGCTGCTTTAATAAAAATACCGGAGACTGAGTGGCATAAACATACATTTATTCCTTGTGGCTCTGGAGGCTGGGAAGTCCAAGATCAAGATGCTGGCAGATCTGAGGTCTGGTGAGGGCTCTCTTTCTAGTTTGCAGATATAGCTGCCTCTCCTATCTGAAAGGACAACATGGTGAAACCCTATCTCCACTAAAAATAGAAAAAAATTAGCCCAGCGTGGTAGCACGTGCTGGTAGTCCCAGCTACTCGGGAGGCTGAGGTGAGAGAATCACTTGAACCTGGGAGGTAGAGGTTGCAGTGACCCAAGATCATGCTATTGCACTCCAGCCTGGGTGACAGAGCGAGACTCAGTCTCAAAAAAAAATAAAGATAATCTCTTTTGCGTTTCCTCTTATCAGGGCATGAGTTCCATTCTTGAAGGTTCCACTCTTATCTCCTGCTTGTCTCACAGTGGTTCTACCCTCTAATACCATCACATGGGGCTAGATTTCAACACATAAATTCTGGAGAAACTCAAATGATCAGTCTACAGCAGACACTATGACAGCAAAGTATGCCATCATAGTCAACTGTGTTTTTAGAGACAAAGAAAACAACTATTAAGCACCTACTATGCACCATGCACTTTATTAAGCTCTTTCACCATTTTATTTTAGCCCAAAAGACCCAGTCCACATCAGATGATCTGGCATAAGTAAAATTAAAGACGGACTGAGCTGCTTATTTCTTTCCTTTCCACGGTTTTGTTTCCTTCTTAATGTTATTTTGAATTTGTTTGGGCTCAAATTATATTATACCCTTGTCATCTCCATTAGCTAAAATGTATTTATGGCTGATTATGCATGCATAAAATAAATATCTGAATAACATTACCAGTAATTGGTGAAATTGCCTTATGTTTTCACATCCTTACAACAAAAAAGGCATCCACAAATGACCAGGAAAACAAAAAGATAATCCATTATAATTTTCCATATTACCATAGAGATAGGACAGACATAATTATGGGCAATTTCAGTGTCTAAAAATCAAGTATGGTGATTAAGTTAACTAAAAAAAATTACTCCAGCTATTGCTCCAAACCAACTGCTAGTCAGGATGAAAGAAAATATCCCTTGCTTGGAAAAATCAGCCACTGACTTAGAAGTTGACACTGAATCTTTTAAGTTTCTGCAAAATGTAAGCCATAGCTGGTGTGTTCATTTTAATTTGCCTGGGTGTTTCTCTATGATATGGCTTCCCTTCAGACAACACTGCTTTATTGGTAAAACATTTATGCTGATTTCAAGAGATATTCTACTGCGATTTTATTTCTAAGCACATAAGTACCCCCTTCAGCACAGCCTGGTATACATAAATATATGTGTTCATACACACACACACACCCAGGCTCAGACTGGCACAGTCAAATTTTTTGCCTGCTAATTTGTGTTTTTTGATGGCGATGTGAATTTAAAATATTTAATAGCCACAAAAACCATCATGACATAGGTATTGACCAGTTGAGGAGGATATCAGCTGCAACATTAAAGCAAAGTGCTACGATCCCTTTTGAGCAAGATCAGGGGATCACAGTGACTAGGGAGCACCAGGAAGCTCCTTTTCACCAACCAAAATGAAAAGTCTTTTAATAGGTTACCAGGGTGTCAAAACTAAATGTCAGTACTGTGCACGTGCGTGTGCACACACACATGAAATCCCAAGGTCTGGACTCTCCCTTGACCTGTTACCCAGGCGGTTTTCCTCAGCATCTTGACAAATGGACACCCCAGGAAAGTACACTCCTGCAGGGCTCTGGCAGGTAACATGACAGCCCAAACCAATGGTCATTTCTACAAGGACATCCCTTCTCTTTCAGCATTGACACCTGGAAAACCATATTCTTATCCAAAGAACACAGTAGTTAGGATCCAAGCATAGGTACCACCACTTAGATTTTTAAAAGCCAAAGATGAGCGAGGTTTGAAACAGACAGAAATGCTCCAAGTCCACCCAGGGGAATCTAAAGATATGATAAATCAAGAGAGGAAAGAGAGAGGAGGAGGAGGGAGAGAGGGGTGCCAGGGCCTGTATCGCAAGAGAAAGAGAATCCTTTATCCCATCAAAGTGAGTTTTATATAGAACAGATCCAAACATGCCTTTCCATTTCTCAAAATTATTTGATGGCCAGCATCACTGATCCTTTAATATGGTAGACAAGGGGCTTCATAATGGTGTCTCACCTTATTTCTTGCTGTCTTGACCCTACATTCAAGCAACAGTGAGCCATTTGTGATATTCGAACACATGGTGTTATTCAATGCCCAGACTTCCATTTCACTGGGTGGGCAATCCATTGCAAACCACATCACAAGCCCTGGAATTGTTAGCTAGAAATCAACTTAGTTGCCTTGATCCAGATATCCTGAGCAACACAAGGCTTC
Organism: Sapajus apella; assembly: GCF_009761245.1. Lineage (NCBI taxonomy): Eukaryota > Metazoa > Chordata > Mammalia > Primates > Cebidae > Sapajus > Sapajus apella. The sequence goes on along the minus strand of NW_022436991.1, from coordinate 4,559,164 downwards.
ACACAAAGTAAATCCTAACAGTTTTTGTTGAGTAGATAATTCAATATAACCAGGGAGCTCTGAAGAACAAAACAGGGCAGGCACACCGTCACAAATCTTTTCTTGGGAGAGATGAAGACATGTCCGATGTATTCTGAGATCACAGGATTGAAAATGAGCAGAGGTTAAAAATAAAAAGATTGACCATTTCAAGGAGCGGTGAAGACGAGGAGTAATTAAAACTCTCATACCCTGCTGGTAGGAATGTAAAACGGCACAACGCCATGAAAACAATTTGGCAGCTTTTTCAAAAATTAAACATATACTTACCATACCATCCAGCCATGCTAGTTCTTGGTATTTACTCAACAGAAAACAAAATATATGTCCATAGAGATTTTGTACACAATGTTCATAAAAGTTTTACTGGACTTATTTACCGGAAACATCTACATTGTTTACTGTATGGTACATCTATACAGTAAAACACTTATCAGCAATAAAAAGCAATGAACTATTGATACACACTCCAAAAAGGATGAATTTCAGAGTAATGGTGCTACGTGAAGGTATCCAGACAGAGTACAAACTGTATGATTTTGTTTATTCATAATTCTAGAAAATGCAAACTCATGACAGAAAGCAAGCCAGGGCTTCCTGGAAATGGAAGAGGAAGTGGTAAGAAGATATTATAAAAGGGGCATGAGACAACTTTTGGAAATGATGAATATATTCACTACTTTGATTATGATGGTTTTAAAAGTGTATAGGTAACTGAAGATGCATCTAATTCTATACTTGGAGTATGTGCAATTTATTGAATTTCAATTTTACCTTGATAAAGATGTAAAAAATAAAAAAAAAACTGAGCAAGCCATATGCTTTATGAGAAAATAGTCATTGTGGTTTGGGAAAATTACAATGAAACACTAAGAAGGTAATGAGAACACTTTGATTTTGGAAGTATAAGTTAGAGATTCAGAAGGGTGGCACTTCAGAAAAGGAAAAATATAAGAAAAATGCCTAACAGTCAAGGCTGTCCAATGATGAAATAAACTGGCCTTGGAAGTAGTGAGTTCCTAGTCCCTGGAAGTATTTAATTTGATGACCATTAGCCCCGAAAATGGATTCTTGCCCTGGTTGGCCAATTATCTTCTATGACCCCTTAGATTCTTTTAATCTCTGATATTTGCTTGTTCACCAAGAAGACACTGGCAGGGTATATTTGCTGGTAGCAAACTCCCGTCACTGATGCTCATGAAAACAACCATTAGGAATTTTCATCAAGAATAAAGGAAGTGGAAATCATTCAAAGGCACAGGACTTCAAAGAAGTCAAGTTGAAAGGAAATCCGTTCTTCAGAGATAGGAATTACCAGCGAGTACAAAGAGAAAAGTGAGTGATGGAGCTTTGGGGAGAGGGCAGCCGTGTGGCTGGAGTCTGGGTGTGAGAATATCAGGGAGGGGAGTAGGCACTGGGGTCTAAAATACCCAGGGTGTGGGTATAAAAAACAACTGGAGGTGTGAGCAGGGATTGGGAGGCTAGGGTCTTGGGATACTTCCTCACAGATGCTGTTGGACTTGATGTGGAAATCATTTCCCAAAGAACACAATATACCCCTGTTAAAAAACTTTCAGTAGTTTTGTGTTGCACTTAGAATACCATTAAAATGATTTACCAGGGCTACACAGGTATCGCTAAGTGAAAACAGCAAGATGCCAATAAATGGGTAAGAAAAATGCAATGGTTTTAAAAACAAAGACAACAAAAACTCTTTTAGTATGAATGTGTATTCTATCTGAGCATTTTGCACAAGGGTATCAGTCATGATTCTTACACTAAATTAAAACTTCTCCTTAAGCCTGGCCCAGGTCCCCAACAAGCCCCACTCTGGCATATGGCACTGCTCTGACGGGGAGACAGGAATAATTGCTGGAAGCAGAGGGTGTCCAAAGAGGAGCAGTTGTGACCCCCACCAGCCACCTGGATGAAGCAATTAAACGATTGACTGAGTGAATGTAACAAATGCCAAAGGGATGAAAATTGATTTGGGTAAAAGAAAAATGAGGTCAATTTCCTCATTTCTGAAAACCAAGGTGAGAGTTAAGGGCAGACCCTTCTCCAGATTCCACACTTCTTCCTTGGTCCATAACGGAGAGGCTACCACTCTTGTCTTGTGGGAAGAAAGTTGCCAACTCTTTCCACCCATTAGTCTGCTCCAAGAAAAGAAGAAGGGATGAATGCAATTGCTCAGAGAGCAACACTCACTGGAACATGGCTTATTAAAGGGCAAGGGATAGGGTACTGCAGAGTTAGGGCCCACCGTTTACCACCTTCTCTTTGCATATCCCCCAGACATTCCTCTTTATCCATCTTCAGGACCCTACAGGCCTTTGGCCTCACCCCTCAATGGCTATCTCAAAGTCGGACCTGACCTGTAAGTCAACAGTCTTTAACTTGGTAAAGAAGGTGATATGGTTTGGCCCCATGTCCCCACCCAAATCTCATCTTCTAGGTCCCCTAATTCCCATGTGTTGTGGGAGGGACCCACTGGGAGATGACTGAATCATGGGGGCAGGTCTTTCCCAGGCTGTTCTCATGATAGTGTTGATAGTGAATGGGTCTCATGAGATCTGATGGTTTTAGAAATGGGAGTTCCTGTGCACAAGCTTTCTTTTTGCATGCTGCCATCCACGTAAGATGTAACTCACTTCTCCTTGCCTGCCCCCATGATTGTGAGGCCTCCCCCAGCCATGTGGAACTGTGAGTCCAATAAACCTCTTTCTTTTGTAAATTGCCTAGTCTCAGGTATGTCTTTTATCAGCAGCATGATATAGACTGCTAATGGACTAATATAGAAGGAGTAAGAAACTAAGATCTGTTTCTACTCATAACACTTCTGACATCAAATGTGTGGGTTTTTTCCACACCAACAACCAATTATTCAACTCTTCAGACAACCAACTGGGTGTCCAAGAATCCAGTTCTAACACCAACTACCCAGGATATGCATCAGATCCCACAGGTTAAGGGCTCAGTCCCTCAAGACTGCTCCCACTTCAGATATTAATTGCAAGTTCTGGATCTCTTGTACTTCTAATAGACCAACTATAAATCAGGGATGCCCCCACCAGCACCCCCATGTTCAATGGTTTGCTACAATGGCTCATGGAACTCAGGAAGAGCCACTTATTTACTATTACTGGTTTAGCATAAAGGATACAAATGCACAGAAGATGAAGAGGCACACAGGGTGACGTTAGAAGGGTCCTAAGCATGGTGACACCTGTCCCTGTGGAATTGGGGTATACCACCTTCCTGGCAAATGGCTGTGTTCACCAACTCAGTCGGTCTCTGAGCCTGTCTGGTTTAGGGGATTCCATTATATAAGTGTGATAGATTAAATCACTGGCCATTTGTGATCAGCTCAATCTCCAGCCCTTCCCCCCTCCCTGAAAGTTCCAACCCCCTAATCACATGGTTGGTTCCTCTGGTAATCAGCCCCCGTCCTGAAGTTAGCTAGGGGCCTGCCAAGAATCACCTCATTTACATAAACTCAGGTATGGTTCAAAGTGACATATTAAGAGTAACAAAAGATGCTCCTCTCACCCCTATCTGACTCAGAACATTAAAATGGTTTGGGGGCTCTATATTAAGAACCAAGGAAGAAGATCAAATATGTATTTTTTATTCTATCACAGTATCACAGAGGCTCTACTCAGCCTCAGGTCTAGCCATATTCCCAGCCGAGGTTTGAAACCCTGCTTTGGAAATTGAAACCCTGCTTCGGAAGTGTTGGGGGTAGGGAGGTGCAGCTATGAATCCAGCACTTTGTGTGGGAGCTCATTAGTCAGAATCCTGGAAGAAAAGAAAAGTGACTGGTAGGATTCGTCCACCATGAATTCTTAGATAGTAAGAGAAACCAAAAGGATGACACAAAGGAAGTAGCAAATTAATCTATGCACTAACATTGGTCTTAGACACTCTTCTACCTCCTCATAATGACAGCAACACCACATATCACCATGACGCACGTACTGTTGTCATCCCCTTTCCACATATGAGTAAGAGAAAACAGACTTAAACATCCTTACTTGATCATTCCATGCATGATCATTCTAGGCATGTTACAAATCCTCACCTGTACCCTGCAAATATGTGAAATGGAATCCATACAAGAAAAAAGCTTAAATAGAAATTAACTAAAATTTCTAAATAAATGTCTAATTACATAAATAACATAGTAGGTGATGGGGCCAGGTAAGTTCCAGAGAGTGTTTTTTTTGTTTTTGTTGTTGTTGTTGAAGAGAGGGTCTTGCTTTGTCACCCAGGCTGGAGTGCAGTGGCATGAACATGGCTCACTGAAGCTTTGACCTCCCAAGCTCAAGCAATCCTCCCACCTGAGCTTTCCAATTAGCTGAGACCACATGCCACCATGCCTTGCTAATTTTTTAATTTTGTAGAGACAGGGCCCTACAATGTTGCCCAGGCTGGTCTCAAACTCCTGGGCTCAAGTGATCCTCCCACCCTGGCCTCCCAAAGTGCTGGAATTCTATGATAGATGTGAGCCACCATGCCCAGCCCCAGAGAGCTTTTAATCACTGCACTATTCCACCTCTTTAAATGCGTGAAGAGATGTTGTAATTATTATTATAGCCCTGAAAGAGAAAGACACTAAACTAAGGAGACCCAGTGGCTTATCTAAGCCAAAAATAGGCAGGAAAGTGCAGAGAAGGCAGTGTGGTATAGTGAATAACATCTGGGGCTTGGCTCCTGAAGACCAGGGTTCAAATCTCAGTTGTACCATGAGCTTCACCCCTTCATCTGGGAAACTCGATCTCTTGACCTCATGATACGCCCGCCTCGGCTTCCCAAGGCTCTGGGATTACAGACGTGAGCCACAGCGGCCAGCCCTTCATCTGGGAAACTGAGCCTTTGACAAGGCTCAGACAAGCTCATACACATATAACATTTCATGCTTGCAATTCTATATCTGCAAAGCACAGACTTTGTATGTAGTAGTTTCTGTTGTCACAGCTGACCAATCTTGAGTTGACCCAGTGGTTCTCCACCCAGGGTGATTTTATCCTTCAGGGGAACCCGGGCAATGTCACAGTTTGGGGGAGAAGGTGCTACTGACATCCAGTGAGTAGAGACTAGGGTTGCTGCCAAATACCCTACAATGCACAGGACAGCTCTCTGTAACAAAGAATCATCCAGCCCAAAATATCAATAGGACCAAGGCTTAGAAACACTGGTTTGGAATAAATTCATGACATTTATAACAGTTCAGGAGTAGAGTTGATGCTCAACAAATATTTGTTGAATATACAAATAAATAATGAAGTTCTGCAATGCTGTCAACAATGTGGTTATCTGAGAGCAATGTTACATTAAATAAAGGGGTGGTAAATAAGCCAGGGAGACTGAGGGATATGCAACACCCTTGCTACTCCAAGCGTGGTCCACAAACCAGCAGCTTCACAATCACCTGCGCACCTGGTACAAATGCCGCAACCCAGATTCTATCCCAGACCTACTGAGTCAGAAGCTGTATTGTAACAAGATCCCCAGAGAACTCATAAGCACATTCAGGTTTGAAAATCACCATCCTAGAGCCTATGTTTGGCGGCAGGTTATATCCAATGGCAGCCCTAGGTTCTAATCCATTAGCGAAGAAACTAAGGTCTCTTCCAGATCAGTTCTGCTGAAGTGTCCCTCTTGGCTATAACCCAGCTCCATCCACAGGTGGTATTTCCGCCTGGATACTCTCCATTTGGATAAAGGAGAACATGCTCCTCAGGCATTGAGCAGGACTTTCTCTCTCTTTGTTCACAAAGTAGAGCACTGAATATAATGAAATATGGCACATCATCAATACCCCCTATGCAGAAACTGCACGGAATGGTACAGCTGAAAGATTCCTTGAAGAGGAAAAGAAAATCGTATTGCAACTTTTATTTGGAGTTTGATTACTTCATTGTCTTTTACCCTCTGGGTGAAGGGGCAGCCAAGAAAAACACATTCTGTGTGATGCTATGGGCTCGGATCCTTGGTTTTGAATGCTGCTCAGACTTGGCACCAGGAAAGGAAAAGAGGTGCTTTGCATCAGCCCCAAAACCAAACATTTCCCCCAATGTAGATTATCACATTCTTCCTTCGAATACTAATAGGTAATCATAACTCAATGTTTATTGAGTATTGACTAAATAGCATGGTATTATTCCAAGTATTTTACATATATTACTGCATTTAGTACTTACACACCCTATGAAGTAGAAACTATCAATGTCTTCATTTTATAGATAAGGAAATTTATGCACAGAGAAGTTAAGTAACTTTCCTGAGGTTAGATAGCTAAAAAGCAAGTAGTGAAGCTAAGATTGGAACGTAGAAAGTCTGGCTTCAAAGCCAGTGTTCTTAACCCTTCAACCATACGTTTGCATTTTAGATTTTATGAGAATAACTAAGATGAAATCTCTGCTCTGATGGTGTATTCAGCCTGGTAAAGATAGGTAGATAAACAGATATAACACACACATTTAGAGCAAAGATGAACTGTTTTCTCTGTTTAGTATCACTCCTATTCTATCTCTCATATTAGCTGTCCTTATTTTTTGTTTATTTTTTATTTTTCTGAGACGGAGTCTTGTTCTGTTGCCCAAGCTGGAGTGCAGTGGTGCGATTTTGGCTCACTGCAGCCTCTGCCTCCTGGGGTCAAGCGATTCTCCTGCTTCAGCCTGCTGAATAGCTGAAATTACTGGAATGCACCACCATGGCCAGCTAATTTCTGTATTTTTAGTAGAGATGGGGTTTCGCCTTGTTGGCCAGCCTGGTCTTGAACTCCTGACCTCAGGTGATCTGCCTGTCTTGGCCTCCCAAAGTGCTAGGATTACAGGAGTGAGCCACCACACTCAGCCTATTTGTCCTGATTCTAATTTGACTCAATGATTTAGAATCAACAAGCACGTTATAACATGTCAGGTACCTATGAGGTGATCATTAAATAGTTGAGAGAACAAATAAATAAAACAATTATCAGCCAGGCACAGTGGCTCATATAATCCTAGCATTTTGGGAGGCTCAGACAGGAGGATCACTTGAGCCCAGGAGTTCCAGACCAGCCTGGGCAAAATGGCAAAAACCCTGTCTCTCTCAAAAAAAAAAAAAAATTGGTCTGGCATGGTGTTGTATATCTGCAATTCCAGCTACTTGGGAGGCTGAGGTGGGATGATGACCTGAGCCCAGGATGTCAACGCTGTGGTGATTTGTGATCCCATCACTGCTCTCCTGCCTGAGCGACAGAAATGAGACGCTGTCTAAAATAGTAATAGTAATTAGCAAATGAATGAACATGGTCCTATAATGAGGCTTTAAGAAAGTAAGGCACTATGGAAGGTAATAGGCTCTTAAGCAAATACCTGCTTTTTTTCTTTCTATCCAGCACTATCCCTCAACCTCCCTCCTTAATTTGTGGAGCTGCCCCTTTCCCCAGCTCCTCCCATGTTATTCCCACTGGAGCTGTGACAGCTTTGCATAGCAACACCCCTGGCCTTAGCTGACTGGCCATGGGTGAGCTCTCAAAATGAGTGGGGCCAATCAGTTATCCTCCTTAGGAATTTTGGAAGCAGGAGAAAGAAGATCGGTACCACTTTTCCAGGTAGTCAAAGCTGTACAATTAAAAAAAAAAAAAAAAGATATCTGTTGGCCTCCACATTTTCAGCCCTGGGGAGGCAGCTTGTCTGTGTCCCAAGAGCTCCGTAAATCTTTATGATAATATGCAGCTAAGAGCCAAAGATGAGAGATGGAAATTACTTCTGACATCGTTCAAGTCTCTGTTTCCAGACACTTAACCTCTCTGAGGTTTCATTTTCTCTTTTATAAACTAGAGAGGGGTGGATTACATCCTGTGAGGCTGCAATCCTACCATTCAAGAAAAAGGGGGTCTAACCAGGCAACAACGTCCACACAAGGGGAAAGTTCACTCACTCCCCTGTATTCGAACTCACAGTCTCCAGCACCAGAGTAAAACCAACTGAAGGAATCCAATTCCTTTCGAGCTTCAGTTCCACCAGCACAGATGATATGCCCTGACTGATGACATGAACAGGTAAGTTTCTATAATAGGAGTGTCTCATGGTCTCATGTTCTCATGAACAAAATGGCATGCTAAGTTTACAAAACTGGCCTCCTGTGTCTTTGGATGCCATGAGCCATTTCTCAGGGTCTGCCCACACAGAGAAACTCAGCATTCAAATTCTGTTCCCATAGGAAAGCCCATAGCCACTTGGTTCATTCATACCAAGCACCCAGCCTAACAAGATGGTTTCTAGGCCCATTACAAGGCTATGACGCTCTCTGCTGAAGAAACACAGTACCAGTAGTGAGTTCCAAAACCACATCACGGCTCAATGCAAACAGTCCTTTAGATTCTCTAGAACTGTTTTTCACATCTTGCTCTGAGCATCCTCAGAGCAAGGAGGTAGTTTAAATGAGATGGTCTTCTGTAGGCTTCAACTGCTGCAGCTCCATCTGACATGCTTTAAATATTTGGGTTTTGCATATAACATGTAAAACATTCTGACATTTTCTATTTTCTTTCTTTTTTGAGTCAGGGTCTCACCCTGGTCACACAGGCTGGAGTGCAGTGGTGCAATCATAGCTCACTGCAGACTCGACTTCCTGGTTCTTAAGTGATCCTCTCATCTCAGCCTCCTAAGTAGCTGGGACTACAGGTGTGCACCTGTACCTTGTGTATCACCACGCCAGGCTAACTTTTTTCTTTTTCTTGGAAAAGGAGTCTCACTCTGTCGCCCAGGCTGGAGTGCAGTGGTGTGATCTCTGCTCACTGCAACCTCCACCTCCCAGGTTCAAGTGATTCTCCTGCCTCAGCCTCCCAAGTAGCTGGGAATACAGGCATGTACCACCACGCCCAGCTACTTTTTGTATTTTTAGTAGAGACGGGTTTCACCATGTTAGCCAGGATGGTATCGATCTCCTGATCTCGTGATCCGCCTGCCTCGACCTCCCAAAGAGCTGGTATTACAGACGTGAGCCACCGTGCCTGGCTGCTATTTTTTATTATTATTATTTTTTGGTAGAGACAGGGTCTTACTATGTTTCCTAGGCTTGTCTTGAACTCCTGAGCTTAAGCAATGCTCCCACCTCAGCCTCCCAAAGTGCTGGGACTGTGTGTGTGGGTCACCATACCTAGCCCTATTTTATTTTTTTTTAGAATATAAAAAGAAGCTATGGCCCACAAAACTAATGTCATGATCCCTTAATGGACCCCAACCTGAAATATGAAAAGCATTACTTGGGCATGCCCACAAAACACATTCCAGCTGGGATTTGTATCAAATGAATTCATTAGGTCAAAGGTCACCAACCAGTTCCCATACACAGCAAGGGCCCTTTGAACTTAAGCCCCACTTGGCCATCTAGCATACTGTCAGAAACAAAACCTAGGTGTTATCTCCAGAAGCTCTAGATGGAGACATGTACATTCCAGGACTCTAGCCTTGCTTGGGGAGAAAAAAAATAAGCAGAAGGTTATGTGGCGCAGGGTCTGTATTCTCACACAATTGCAACTAACAGGAGCTGAAGTAGATGTCTGAATTCGTTGCCTCCACTCTCTCCCAAAATGTAAGTTCTGAACAGTAAGCAATTCCAAGACCACGTGGGCTCACCCCAGGGCTTCCAAGTCCGTCCACCTGCCAGGCCTCCTGCTGAAAATCCCTTCTCACCATGGCTTCTGCAAGTCTGGCCAGCTCTCCTTTTGATAAATGCCCTTTGCCAAGATGCAGGTCAGTGTAATTTTCCAAAAGGTTAGGAGGAGTGACTGCTCAGAGAGGGCTCGCTTATTATTTCAAATGCCACGCATCCCGTTCTCTAACATTTACTGAGTTATTTACAACTTGATTCTTGCTGCACCTGCCACCAGTATGTCTGACCTGCTCCAGGCTCTCCTCTTGTCACCACCTCTACAGCCCTGAAACAGAAGCTAGTGGCTAACGGCCGTGCTTCTGAGAGCCCGGGTGGTTTCTAACCTAAGATAGGGAAGCCACCCTAATAGGTAGGTAATTTTTCACCAAGTCATCCCTTAAACGTCGATAAAATTCACCTATTTTGAGGCATGTATGGTTGTTAATTGTTTCCATGTGGCTGTAGATGTTTCATCCATTTTCAATTTGTTCAGCCAGATTAACAACCCAGTACTAATGTTTAAACTAGCAAGCCTCAAAAAGACTTCATTTCTCCTCTAAATAATATGGGGTATTTGTTTGGGTAATTTCAATCAAAGAAACTTTTGGGGGACAAATATTTATCCCATAAGCCTGTTGAAGTTAGAACAAAAATAGTAACATTCATGATAACATGAACGTCAAGTCTTCAGTGTCTGCTAGGCACCAAATACGGTACATGGTATTCAGCTTTTGGCTATATATAAATATATACCTCTAGAGAGTTTTGTATATAGTTTATATCAGTGGTCCCCAACTGTTTTGGCACCAGGGACCAGTTTTGCGGAAGACAATTTTTTCACAGACCAGGGTCAGCAGAGGGGGTGACTGTGGGACGATTCGCATACATTACATTTATTGTGCACTTTATTTCTATTATTATTGCATTATAATATATAATAAAGTCATTACATAACTCACCATAATGTAGAATCAGTGTGGTCGCTGAGCTTGTTGTCCTGCAACTAAACGGTCCCATCTGCAGAGACAACAACGGGGAATTAGACGCTCATCTAGGAGCGTGCAACCTAGATCCCTTGCACATGTACTTCACAACAGGGTTCCTGTGCCTATAAGAATCTAATGCCTCCACTAACCTGACAGGAGCTCAGGTGGTGATGCAAGCAGTGGGAAGCAGCTGTAAATACAGATGAAGCCTCGCTTGCTCACTGCTCACCTTCTGCTGTGTGGCCTGGTTCCTAATAGGGCACAAACTGGTACCAGTCCATGGCCCAGGGGTTGGGAACCTGTGGTTTATATACTTATATGTAGTTAATATTAGTTATATATGTAGTTTTATATGTATTGTTATATTTTATATATACATATTTATCTCACAACATCTTTGCAAGTTAGATAGCAGATAATTATTTCCCCTTTACAAATAAACAAAGGATGAGAGCCTCAGTGACTTTCCCAGGGCCACTCATTATCAGAGCCAGGACTAGATTTCAGGACTGTCCGTACTTTCTACCCTACCCACTGCCTCTCAATCATAATTATACCAAGAGCCTCAACTTCACAGCCAGCATCTATGCCCTCATACACATCAAAGCACTGAGAATACTCAACAAGCCAAATGTGAAAATTCCCTTTGTCATGAACGTTCTTTTGGTCTGAAATAAGAATTCTGGAGCTTGAGTGAATCCAGCCTCCTTCTTCCCACGTGACCAGGAGATCTTGGTCTCATGGCCTAAAGTGGTTGAACAGTTCGATACTGGAGTCAGATTATCTAGGATTTAAATCCTGCTTTCGTCATTTACTAGCTACAAGATGTTGGGCAAATCACTAAACCTCTCTGAACACTCAGTTTCCTGATCTAAAAGAAAGGGGAAAACTAATAATGTCTGCCTCATAGGATTATGGTATGGGAAGAGTTTCTACATGTAAGGCTCCTGTGGCTAGAGCTATGATAAATAAACGTTAGATACTGTCATAATTAGCTGTCTGAAGGCTTCTGCTTCAGGAGCTGTTAGAACCATCTTACATGGCTTCATTCTTACAGACAGAAATCTGTAAGAATAGAACATGATACCTTTACATTATTGGGACAAAGCTTTTACCCTTGATCCCACCCTGTCCACCACCCACAATGCCACAACCCTCTCTTCCTCCTCTGCAAAGAGAAGCCATCCTCCAGGCTTTAATAAGCGGGGAAATGAAAAGTTGCAGCATTGACCCAGGTTGTGTGTCCCAGGCTTGCCCTGAGAGGTGTCACTCTCATCAGCTCTAGGACCTTCTGCTTCTCAGTCCACATTACTAAGCATTTCCAACCCCCATTAGGCTTGTTCTGGGGTCTAAAGAATATACATTTGACTGATTTTACTCCACATGTTCTTCCTTTCCTCCTCTTTCTCTCCCTGCCTCTTCTCCTTCCCTGCATGCCCCTTCTTCACTTTCGTATCTAGGATAATTAAGTTATACTTTGACCTATGAGTGCTCAGAGCTGGCCAGCACTATCTGCTGCATTATCTATATCTCCATCCTGGTTCAGAACCAAGTGTGGACTGGAAGGGAGGACTTGAACTCTCCCATCCCAATAAATATTTTCTGATCACAATGCTCTTTGTGCAACATCAGATCTTCACTGGTTTCCTAGGGCTGCCATAACAAATGATCACAAGCTTGGAAATTTAAAGCCTCCAAAAAAGAATCCTTCCTTGCTTCTTTCAGTTTCTGGGTCCAGGGATTCCTTGGGTTGTCTGTTTCCTCCTCTCTTTATCTTTTCCTTATCTGCCTCTTATAAAGACATGTGTCACTGGATTCAGGTCTCACCCTGATAATGTAGGATAATCTCATTTCAAGATCCTTAACTTAGTCGGACAGAGGTTACTAGAGGGTGGAAAGGGTGGGACAGAAGGTGGGGTGTAGGTATAGGTATATTGTAAAGAATATAAAAACTCAGCCAGATAGGAGGAGTAAGTTCTGGTGTTCCATAGCGCTGTAGGATGGCTGTGATTAACAATAATATATATTTGCAAAGAGGGGGATGAGAGGCTATTGAATGTTCTCACATAAAGAAATAATGTTTTAGATTATAGATATGCAAATTACCACAATCTGATCACTATCTATTGTATATTTCAAAACATCACTCTGTATCCCACAAATATGTACAATTATGTGTCAATTTTTAAAAATCATTAACAAAAATATTCTTAACTTGTTTACATCTACAGAGACTCCTTTTTCAACTAGATTAACACTCACAAGTTCCAGTTGGGCGTGTCTTTTGGGGGCCACCATTCATCCCACTCCAAGATTCTAATGAGTCCCATGAGACCTGTGGCAGGCCTTTCATCACCCAGCTCACCTCCCTCCTCCATCAGAACAATGCCAAGAACTGGAGAAAACCTTCCGTTCCATCCCACAAGCCAGATCTTCCCATTCCATTCCTGAAACTCCACATTTTGCAGAAACCCAACCCTGGTAGAGGAGGTTATGGGAGTAATGTAGGGAAATAAAGCAAACTTCCAGGAATAAAAATGTCCCCTGGTCTCCTCCCTAAGTCATTGGCTTCCTGTGGAACTGGGATCACTGCATGGGACATGCTGACCATCCCATTATTCACTCTCTCCAGCAAGGCCAAGGCTGGGGAATTGGCAGAATTTGGCACTTTCCAAAAAAACATTTACTATTTACCTTCTAGTAACAAAATTTACATTTTCAGATAAATCTAGGAAGTGCTGAGTTAAATAAATTCAGGCAGGCTTCTATATTGCAGGACCGGAGCTCTCAGTACGATATACTACGAATAGACGTAGAAATAATTTGCATCATTTCCTAAATTTACTGGATTAGAGAACCTCTTTATTTGTGAGGCATCTGATGGCCTTGGTGCTTTTCCAAAGACACAATGGGGGACTCTAGTTTAGGTGATCCTATGCAATAAGTAGCTGTCCAGCCATCAGTGACATGTAAATCAAAACTACAAAAATATACCTCTTCACACTCACTAGGATGACTATAATAAAAAAGGCAGTAGCAATCCTAATTGTATTTGTGGGGATGTAGAGCTACGTGGGCCCTCATACTTAGCCAGTGGAAATGTAAAGTGGCCAGCTGCTTTGGAAAAAAAACTCGGCAGTATCTTAAAAAGGTCAAATTTACCTTATGACTCAGCACTTCCCACTTCTAAAAACATGACATATGTGCACACATAAATGGTTATGACAGCTTTATTCATAATAGCCCCAAACTGGAAACAATCCAAATATTTATTTGCTGGTGAGCGGATAAATAAAATGTGGTATATATTTATTGGCCAGTAATAAAAAGGAGGGACATACTGACACGTGTGAACGTCGAACACATTATGCTAAGTGAAAGAAGCCAAACACAAAAGACTGGATAGTATATAATCCCACTGCTATAAAATGCTCCAAAAGGATACATATAGAGAGACAAAAAGCAGGTAGTGGTTTCCAGGGATTAAGGATGGATTAGGGATTAACCGTAAATGGGCATGAAGGATTTTATTGAAGTGATTAAAATATTCTAAAACTGAATTGAGGTCATGACTGTATAACTCAGTAAATTGACTGAAAATTAAATCACACACTTAAAATGGGTGAATCTTGTAGTAGGTAAACTATACCTCAATAAAATTGTTTATAAAATGTGCTCTCATGGATTGATGAAATAAAATGGTATTAATCTACAAAAGACACCTATCAGGCTATTTTCTCAGCCCTGTGCTTGTCCAAATGAAGATGCTGAGCATCTGCTTTGGAATTAAAGTCTCAAGAGTCAAATTTTTCATCACACTTGGGAAAGCTGAGCAAGCTGCATCAAGTACCTAACCACAGAACACCTACCTGTGTTTTGAAGGAGACACTGAAGTCTTTTCTATTGAAAAATGTGCCCCATGGAGAGGTACTTGCAAACTGAAAATACTTGTGATGAATCCCTAATTGAACTCCGTACCCTGGACAAAACAAGACCCAACCCATAGAATTTATTTAAATGGTGGAATTGATTAGAATTCCAGGACCAATGTGAGAGAAGTTCTAAGGGAGAGAGATTGGGCTCTTTGATCTGCCTGGTTCCACTCTGACTTCATTCTAATTAGCAAAGCTTTTGAGGCAGACTGATAAGCATTCTGGGCACCGCACATGTCTGGCCACTGACTAATTAATTAATTTTTGACTTTGAACAGTGACACTTAATTCGAAAACTTTCTATCATCCATGGATGAATGTGGAAAAGTAGGGCAAAAGATTTAAAAATATGCTAAAGGTGCCATTTCAAATCCAGCTGATTTCCAAGAGGGCAAAATGGGTCAGTGAGTTAAATAAAGAGATGGACAGTGGAGAAGGGCCAGGGGAGTGTGGGCTATGCCAGCTCTGCATCCTCTGCGCTGTGTGTGTGGGTTTAGCCATTGGTTCTCTCTGTTTTCTCAGTGTTCTCTTGGTCATTTTATTTGAAAATTAGGCATCTCCTCAGCACCCTCATTTATTGAGAATTGACTTTGTGCACTGCCCACAGAGAGTAAAGAGACAGAAAACAAAAACCATTTACAGAGAAGAGAATGGGAGGGTGGACAAAACTTATAAATGTGCAGAGAGGTTTTTTAAATGAACACTGTTCAGATCAGAGGTCTGCAAACCACATCCCAAAGGCCGAAGCCAGCCTGCCACCTGTTTTCTTAAATATAATCTTGTTGAAACACAGCCACGCCCCCTTGTCTATGCATTGCCTAGGGTTTCCAAGCTACTGTGGCAGAGCTGAGTTGGTATGACAGAGACTGTATGACCCACCAAGCAGAAAATATGCATTCCCTGGCCCTTCGCAGAAAACGTCTGCCAGCCCCTGATCTAGACAGGGTCAGCATTATCCCTTCTTGGTGCAACTAAAGGGACGTCCAGAAACCTTTTTTTTTTTTTTATCTTGAAAGACCTTCTTTTTCTAACAAGGAGGGAGCTAACATTTTTCTTAGCACCTCTGTGTGCCTGGTACAAGGGCCCTTTCTCAAAGATAGACTCATCCCAAATCTTTGAGGTAGAGATGGACATGTTTACATCAGAGGAGGCAAACTGAGAAAGCTAGTAACTTGTCCGTAAGTTACAGAACCGGTGATTGAAACCAGACTTACTTATCTGCAACATGATGCCTCCCTGCTATGCCAACATAAAGAGGAACATTTTGGCCAGAGACTTTGTCGGACATTCCCTTTGTAAGGGTCAAAGGGCTTTGGGAACAGACTTGTATTTGAGCATATTTATGGAATCATCTGTGTACCCACTCTATACTCCAAGCTCGGAGAGAAACTCTTCTATTAATCCCCCTTTCCAACAGGTCTAAGTACCCCAGACCATAATATTTAACAAACCTTCATCAAACAGTTGGGGACTTCAAAATTTTTCAAAGAGAAACTCAGTGCTGCCACTGGATTTATTGCCTCTCCAATGGAAACTCTAAAAATGTAGGTCCTTACTCTCCCTAGACCCGGATGCAAAAAGAAGTCCCTTCCTCTGTCAGCCCAAGGTCTTATTTCCCATCTCAGGATGGCTGGCCATAGGAACAGACCCTTTCTTCAGGAGACACCCCCATTCCAGCCACACAATGGTCTTCATCCTCCAAGGTCTAGACAAGGCATTCAAAATATTTACAGAGTACTCCTAAAATTCTGGTTTACTCACTACCCTAAGGACTATGCCAAAATTAGTCTAACTCATGTTCAAAGTCCTTTCTCCAGCCTAAAATGAAGAGATCAGGTCAGACCATACTTCCCTCTCAGCAAGATTCTGCTCCCCTGATCAACTACAAACAAACTTTTAGAAAACATAACCCAGGCTTCTCACGAACAAGTAGGCTTCAGGTATCATTCAACCTAAATCCAATTTGAGAGAGCGGCAAGTTTCTTCTAACTCTACAAAGGCACCATCCTGCTGAACATCATCTCAGTTTTCATCACTAAATAGAACTCTGTATCTCAGCCTGTAGCTTCCAATTTAATACCGACAAAGAAGAGCTCACAATGGCACCCATGTGCAAATCAGAAAACAGCGCCTCCTCTTGGCAGGTGCTTTTGTGAAAATTAAAGTGGTCCCTTCTCTGGGTGAAGATGCCCGACACACACTGGGATGCAAGGCTGGGCAAACAGTAAGGTCTGCTTCAATGTCACCATCGTGCAGTGAGCAACCTGCGAAGTCATCCATGACTGTACTTGGTTTTCTTGAGGAACACTGGACATTTTCTTTACATCTTTACATCTGGGCCTTACATCCAAAGGCCCATTCTGATGACTTCCACGAACGAAGTTGCCTGTAAAATGTTAAATTGATATCCAGCCCTAAAAAAAACAAACGCTGAGACTTTTCAATAATTTGAACAACCTGAGTTGAATTCACAAGTTAGCCAACTGCCAACTGTGTGATGAGACAAATTCCCTGTTCATCTGTAAAATGGGGGCATCAATACTGGTACTACCAATATCTCAGGAATCCCAGCACTTTGAAAGGCCGAGGCGGGCAGATCATGAGGTCAAGAGATCGAGACCATCCTGGCCAACATGGTGAAACCCCATCTCTATGAAAAATACAAAAATCAGCCAGGCATGTTGGTGCGCATGGTGGTGTTTGCCCAAGTCCAAGCTATTTGGGAGGCTGAGGCAGGAGAATAGCTTGAACCTGGGAGAAGAAAGTTGCAGTGAGCTGAGATGGTGCCACTGCACTCTAGCCTGGTGACACAGCGAGACTCAATCTCCAAAAAAAAAAAAAAAAAAAAAAGGCATGCTTAAAATCTCTAATTAGAAAATGCAATGCAAAATGACTTGGTAAACATAAAACGGTCTATGGCTATTAAGCAGTATCCACATAAAAAGACAGAATCAGCAATTGGTATCATTGGTGCTTCCATGGAAAGACATTCTTCTTATTCCTGCTGTTTTTGGCCACAGTATTCTCCCAGCAAAAATCTGAGAAGGGCCATAACTTGTCCCTGATTTTCCAAAAAGGTCATCCAAGCAATAACAGGTTTCCAGTGTGGAAGATAATTAGCTCCCAAAGCCTTCCCATTCCACCTGATCAATTAGACTAAGTACTAAACACTCCCAAGCCTGAAGTGCATAAAATTGAATTGTATGTATGCTTTCTTGTTATAGAATGGTAATGTGCTGCTTTTAGAATCTGTCACACAAGCTGGGAGTAATCAAAAAATTTTTTTTCCAAGTTACCTCCCTGCCTAGTGATAAGGCACTGGCTAGCTGGATGTGTTTGACTAGCATTTTTAATTTCTTGGGGGGAAAAAATCCCAACAACTGCAACATGGGTTTTTGTGTGGCTCATCAATGTTGCTTTAAAGACTTCTGCAACGCCCAAATGACAACTGGGCTGTCTTAACGGTGCCTTCCACCGCTGGAATCTGCAATCCAGAATCAGTGACTGTGCCGGGTGTGCGCACCAAACCTAAGGCCCATTTTTCTTTGTCAAAGGCTCCCTGTGATAGGAGGAGATGTCAGGCATCAGTGCAGGATTTTTCTTAGCAACCCACCCAAGCATAGATATGTCCCCCTCTCCTAGAAGACAGGTTATTAAAAAGATGTATTTTTGAAAGCAACCTTCTCTGCATGCAACATCAGTGTCAACAAACAAAGGGGGAGGGAAGGAAAGGCAAAGGGAGGGCTGTCCAGTGAGAGGAAGGAAAATGCCTCCCTGGGCACAGTTTAAGAAATGATCAATGCATGTGTCAAAGGCTGTGATAAGACACACTGAGCTTATCAAAAACGGAAGCTCCAATAACAGAGTTCACATGTGGCAAGAAGATAAGCAGCCAGGTTTTTACTCTCCTTCCTTTCTCTCCCCAAAGACCATGTTTTAATTTCCCACTCTGCATGTTACATTTTCAGGCCCAACACAGACCACCTAACCTCGTTCAATTCTTTGTCTAATCTCACTGTAAATGTTTCCAGGAGACTCAGATTCACAGACGTTGACCTCAGTGATATTTGGGGAAACTCTGTGTAAGTCCCTGTTGGAGATCCGAAATGCAACTGAAGGTTTCAGAAAACACCGAGCATCTCAAAAAGGAGTGTTAAGAACATTGAGCTGGAAATTAAAAATGCACGTGCATCTTGGCTCGATCATCAACACAATTTGAGATCTTGCGTAAGTCACATCACCTACCTGAAATGGAGTCTCCTCTTCTGTAAAGTAGGGAGAGATGGACTGTGCTGTGCTATCACTAATATTTTCATCTAGACTAATTCCACCTTCACGTCTGCCCTCTGGTAATAAGGCTGACAGGTCACAAACAACTGCAAACCAGCCTTCCCTCTTCCACTCTATTGATAAAGAGTCTGTCTAAGCTCAGGCCACTGTACCAAAATACCACAGACTGGATGTTCAAACTTTATCATGGTTCTAGAGGCTGGGAAGTCCAAGATCAGGTAATCTACAAACGTGGTTCTTGCCGAGGGCTATCTTGCTGGCTTGGACACCTTCTTACTGTATCTTTTCAGGGCACAGACAGGAATCTCTGGTATCTCTTCCTCTTCTTATGGGGACAACAGTCCCATCCTGGGGGATTCACCCTCATGACAAATTACCTTCCAAATTACACATGCAATTACCTCCCAAAACCCCTACCTCCTAATGCCATACCATTGGGAGTTAAGGCTTTAACATATGAATCTTGGGTAGGGGGGAAAACAATCCAGACCATAACAGACACAGAAACTTCCTGCAAGATGACCATAATCTAGACGTGAGAGCAGAGGACCATTGGTGATCTACGTCTCCCCACTCCAGCTGAGCAATTGCCACCACTGCCACCTACTGCTTCCAGATCAAGGCTGTGGGTTCCGCTATGGTCATCCCCAAGTCACAGAGATGTCCCTAGCCCTTATCCTAACTTGAGTGTGTTCCATTTTTCCATGATCCACCATCAAAACCATTTTGCTTTTTTTTACCCAAGCCTGAGATGAAAAGTATCTATGTCAAGAAATGGATTCCTTGCAATTTCCCCTCTCAAAGCTCCTTGGCATTCTGCCCTGATTCACTGGAAATGGCTGCCTGACAATGAGAATGATCTTGATGGAGGCCATGTGTAGGCTGAGATGGTAAGAGAACTGTGATTGATTAGAGATGTCTGCCAAGGATGCCATGCAAGACAGTGTGATAGCATGCAGAGCCAAGCAGCAGTTCTCAAACACTGGTGTGTATCAGAACGAACCAGAGTGTGGATTTTTTTGTAGTGACTATGATTATTTGATTCTTAGAGTCCCTCCAAATAAGCTGTACCAATTTTTGTGTCCAACAGCAGGTTATGATGGTACCTCCTGAATCCTTTAGAAGTGATTATCAAGAGAGCAGGCTTCTTGTCCTGGGGTGTCCTTCACATGATTTTTTTTTGAGACAGGGTCTCACTCTGTCACTCAGGCTGGAGTTCAGTGACCTGATCATGACTCACTGCAGCCTCAACCTCATGGACTTAAGCAACCCTCTCACCTCAGCCTCCAAAGTAGCTGGGACTACAGGCACGCACTACCACGTCTGGCTAATCTTTGTATTTTTTGTAGAGGCAGGGGTCTTGCTATATTGCCCAGGCTGGTCTTGAACTCCTGTTCCTAGGTGTAAATGATCTGCCTTCCTTGGCATCCAAATGATCTGCCTTCCTTGGCCTCCCAAAGTGCTGGGATTACAGGCATGAGCCGTCAGGCCTAGCCATGATTTTTATTTTTGTAAAAGTTAAAGATTTAAGGTATATGACAGCACGTTTTGATGTACATATCCATGGTGAAAGATTACTATAATCAAGCAAATTAACATCCGTTTTCTCAGTTTCTTTTTTGTGGTGAGAGTACCTGAAATCTACTCCCTTAGCAAGTTTGCAGTACACGGTACAGTCTTATTAGCTATAGTCCTCATGCTGTATCTTAGATCTCCAGACTTTTTATCCTCCATTTCTACACTTTGACCAGCATGTCCTGTTTTTCCCCACCCTCTCCAGCGCCTAGTAGCCACTGTCCTACTTTCTACTTCTATGTATCGATTCTTTGATTCTGCATATTGAGATTATGCAGTACTTTTCTTTCTGTGTCAGGGATAGTTCACTTACCATAGTATCTTCTGGGTTATTTAAAGTGCAAATTCCCAGGCCTCACACAAGATATCCCAAATTAATAAACCTATAGTGGGCTAAGCATCTCACCGTCAAAATGCCCTTACGTGGTTCTGGTGCCAACGTGTGAATGGCAAAGATTTGGGAAGAACTTGACTCCCTTCCAATCTTAGTAACCTAGGATTCTTACTGGTCCAGGAATCCCTGAACATAGGTCACTGAGATGTGTGCCTTGCCACAGACACCTCACCTTGCAACTTCGGTTGACATAGGCCTGCCTTCCCATTGCTGGTGTTTGCATCTCTCTGCAGAGGGGCTCTCTCCACCACAGGACTTCCCTCTATTCACACAGAAGGCTGAACAGAAGTGCCAGTAAATTTACGTTGCCTAGCAATCCCACTACTGGGTATATACCCAAAGGATTATAAATCATTCTACTATAAAGACACATGCACAGGTATGTTTATTGCAGCACTATTTATAATAGCAAAGACTTGGAACCAACCCAAATGCCCATGAATGATAGACTGGAGAAAGAAAATGTGGCACATAGACACCATGGAATATTATGTAGCCATAAAAAATAATTAGTTCATGCCCTTTACAGGGACATGGATGAAGCTGGAAGCCATCAATCTCAGTGAACTAACACAGAAACAGAAAACCAAGCACTGCATATTCTCACTCATAAGTTGGAACGGAAAAATGAGAACACATGGACACAGGAAAGGGAACATCACATACTGGAACCTGTTGGGGGTTGGGGGACAAGGGGAGGGAGAGCATTAGGACAAATACTTAATGCATGCAGGGCTTGAAAAGTCTAAATGATGGGTTGATATATGACCATGGCACATATATACCTATGTAACAAACCTGCATGTTCTGTACATGTATCCCAAAACTTAAATATATATATGTGTGTGTGTGTGTGTGTGTGTGTGTGTGTGTACATATATATATATATGTACACACATATATTATATATATACACACATATATTATATATATATCTCCATCCATCCATCCATCCATCCATCCATCCCAGAAGCAGCACCCACCCAATGAAGTCCTGCAAAGACAGACAAAGACATACAGGATGCTTCCAGAGGTCTTCAGTGAGGCTAAACTACAGTTGCCCACAGCACTACTTGGCGACATCATTTACTGGCTGCCTTCCCTTCCCTGTCTCACATTCTAATCCTTCTCCCCCTGGCAAAGTATGTCCTGGGATTACCACCCAGATACGTTCTCTGTTCTGTATCTGTCCTGAGATCTGCTTTGGAGGAAACCCACATTAAGGCAATGAGCTAAGAGTTGGCTTCAGTCATAAACTTTATGAAATAGCATAGCTGTATCAATGTTCAAAACATAATGGAAATGTTATCCTTAAATTCCCTTTCCTCAAAACATGCAGCTCTAATTCTTTTTCCCATCCTACTCCACATTCCATTCATAACGTGAATAACTCTGCCTATTTGTGGAGCAGTTTTAACTTTTCAATGTACTTACACATTTAGATGTCCCTTTGAAATTTACCAAAAATAATCTGCGAAATTCGAGAAGCAATATCATTACCCTCTTGATAAAGGAGATCAGCCCTTAGAACAGGAGCCCAGAGAAGTGAGCTAAATTCCACAAGGTCACTCACACACCATATTGGTCTCTGTTCTCTCACTGGCCCCAGTGGCACTGATCTTTGTGGTGGCATCATCTGCTGGGGATCATTCAGTCCCAGGATAGGGATGGGTGAGAATCATTTACAAAGCCCACTGTACCCCACCAGAATAGGGACCTACTATGAGAACGCTTTGTGATGACTGTCATTTTCTATTTCCACTCTTACACAAGTGATTACTCTAGAAAACAAGAAAACAGCTGTTCTGATACCATCCTTGCTGGGAAAGACAAACTGAGCTAGAAGTTTGCTGAGCCAGAGTTAGTCAGTAACATTCGATTCTTTATCTCCTATTCATGGAGTCCCAACACTTCCAGGGACCAGATGCAAGTGAATGCCGCTTCTTTGATACAGTAATTCCGAGAATGGGATAGCGTATTCACAGGTATAAATGTCAATGATAAAGACTAAAACACCTGAAGAAAAATGAGCCTTGTTTAAAACAAATAGAGTAAGAAGTTCTCAGACTTTAGCATAAATCAGTGTATTACCTAGAGGGCTTGTTGAAACCCAGACTACTGGGTTCCACTTCAGTTTTTGATTCCAGTAGGTCTGGGTAGGACCTGAAAATCTGTATTTTTAAAAAAGTTTCCAGGTGAGGCCAAAGATGCAGTACCAGACTCTACACTCCGAGGTGTCATTGCTTTAAGATAGTACTTTCCAAATCTGATGTGCATACAAATAACCTGGACCTACAGTTATTATGCAGACTGTGATTCAAGAGGTCCAGGCTGCCTTTCTAACAAGCCTACAGTGATGATGGTGTTGCCTGTCTGTGGACCACATAAAACAATGAGACTCTAAGCCAAGTGTCTCACAAAGGGATGGCCAACTACCACCGTTGGAGTCACAGCAAGCTTATTAAAAATGCAGACCCCAGAATGAAGACTGGTTTCAGTCCATTCAGGCTATTAAAATACCCTACCATACACTGGGTGTCTCATTAACATAAATGCATTGTTGACAGTTCTGCAGGCTGGGAAATCCAACATCAAGATGCTGGCAGTTACAGTGTCTGTCTAGAAGCCCCCTGGCTTCTAGCTGTCTTCTAGCTATATCCTCACATGGTGGAGGCAGCAAGCCTCCCTGAGATCTCTTTTTTAAAGCCACTAATCTCATTCATAAGGGCTCTAACCTCATGACCTTATCACCTCCCAAATGCCCCACCTCCTAACACCATCGGATTGGGGATTAAGTTTGAGCATTTAAATTTGGGGAGGAACATAAACCTTCAGTCTACAGAAAGACACACTGAGAAGCTCTAGTCATGGACCCAGGAATCTTTTTTTTTTTTTTTTTTTTATTTGAGACTGAGTCTTGCTCTGTCACCCAAGCTGGAGTGCAATGGTGCCAGCTCAGCTCAATACAACCTCCACCTCCCAGGTTCAAGCAATTCTCCTGCCTCAGCCTCCCAAGTAGCTGGGATTACAGGCACCCACCACCATGTCTGGCTAATTTTTGTATTTTTAGTAGAGAAGGGGTTTTGCCATGTTGGCCAGGCTGGTCTCAAACTCCTGACCTCAGGTGATCCAACCGCCTCAGCCTCCCAAAGTGCTGGGATTACAGGTGTGAGCCACCATGCCCTGATGGAATCTGTTTTTAACAGGCAACTTGGGTGATCCTAAGATTTGAACTCAGGGCCCTATATGGTATTTCCCAGTCTTGACTGATCATAAGAATAGTCTGACGCATATGTTAAAATACAGATTCCTGGCCGGGTACAGTGGCTCGTGCCTGTAATCTCAACAATTTGGGAGGCCAAGGTGGGTGGATCACTTGAGGTCAGAAGCTCAAGGCCAGCCTGGCCAACATGATGAAACCCTGTCTCTAGTAAAAATAAAAAATTTAACCAGGCCTAGTAGCACCTGCCTGGAGTCCCAGCTACTCAGGAGGCTAAGGCATGAGAATCGCTCGAACCCAGGAGGCAGAGGTTCCCATGGGCTGAGATCATGCCACTGCACTCCAGCCTGGGTGACAGAGTGGGACTCCATCTAAAAAAATAAAACAAAGATTCCTAAACCTCAGGCTACACTTACTAAATTGGAGTATTTCGGAAAGAAGCCTAGGATTCTGGACTGTGTTAATCTTCCAGATGAGAAAATCTGGGAAATGGTCTGAGTGTTTGTACTCACCTGCTTTTCGGTGTCTGGGTACCACAATGTTCCCTTTAAACTTTCATGGGATCCACCCAACTTAGATGTCAATATGCAACACCACATAGAGGAGTTCTTTAACTTGGAAATTCTGACAGAAAGTTCAGTTCAGAATGGTAGGACTCATGCTATAAACACATTTGCCACACAGACTTATGGACGATACAGTATAAAGACTGCACAGTGGGTTACCACATCAGTGCCAAGTTTTGTGTCTCTGCAAGCAGGGCCATCCCAGCAGCTTGCCTTAAGCCCTGGCTCTCTTAAGTTTGCACCAAAGATGGGATTCTTTGAGTGCCTTGAACTCAAGTAAGTTGCAGAAACCCTCTAAAAAAGGGGGGGTGGGGGAAGGAAGGGAGGGAGGGAAAGAAACAGAGAGCGAGAGCATGCCAGTAACCCTACTTAGCTTTGGGGTGACACAGTCTTCATGCTGGAGATTAGCTGGGATTTTTAGCTGAACCAGAGTGAGTTGGGTCATCATCAGTTGGACATCCTTGAGGACATCAAATCAGCTCCCCTCACCCTTCAAATAGAGAAAGAAAGAAGGAGGAAAGAAAGGAGGAAGGGGAAGGGAGGTGGGAGACAGAAAGAGGAAATTGTGCCCTCATTTACAAGATGGCATTTGGAGTAATGTAGAAATTCAAAACAACTTGCAAATTGCATTTTCCTGGGACTTTGTTTGTTTGCTTTAATTGAAAGCTGTGTGTTTCAATGGGCTCACGTGGCATGCCATGTTCAGTTACTTGGGCTGCATGATGCTCTGTTTCTTGTCAGTTGCAGAGCACATTTTATGTTTCAGGAACTAGAGTGCAATCACTGTCTAACTATCAGATAGCACCGAAATGGCTTCGGCACTCAGGTACAATGGCACTTCCTGAGTGACTGGGAGGGTCGTGCCTGGGTCAAAGATGCGGAGGGGCCGTGAAAGGCAGATGGCTTCCTGTGTCACCACCTGGGGAAAAAAGTCAGAAAACTGAACTGAGAAAACCAGCTTCAGGGAAACAGAACACAGCACTGAGGGGTCCTCTGGCCCTATAGTCAGAAAAGCAGGGGGAAAAAAGCCTAAGAATGTGACTGGAGCACTGGAGGAATTGAGGCAAGAGACACACATGAAATCACTTACATTATTTCCAGACAGATGACAACCACCCCATCATCTTTTGTTCTTGAAAGTGGAAGCTTGGACCAGAGCATCCCCCAAATGGGAAAAGTTATGAGATTTTTGAACCCAAATATTATTTTTACCTTACCCCAGGTAAAACAAATTTTTTTTTTTTTTGAGGTGGAATCTTGCTCTGTCACTAGGCTGGAGTGCAGTGGTGCGATCTCAGCTCACTGCAACCTCCATCTCCTGGCTTCAAGCGATCCTTGTGCCTCATCCTCCTGAGTAGTTGGGATTACAGGCACATGCCGCCACATCTGGCTAATTTTTGTATTTTTAGCAGCGACGGGGTTTCACCTTGTTGGTCAGGCTGGTCTTGAACTCCAGACTTCGTGATCCGCCCACCTTGGCCTCCCAAAGTGCTGGGATTACAGGCTTGAGCTACCACTCCCAACCTAAACAATTTGTAAAAAACTAAACCACACACAAGATTAACTTATCATGATAAGAACTGATGCAGAAATTGCTATATGATGGACCCCGGACCTGTAATCTGATTTACTCCTTGCAACCATCATACAATGTAGGCATTATGATTTCTGTTATTGTTTCCGTTTTACAAAGCCAAAAAAAACCATCTGAAGCTAAAATAGTTTATCCTAAGCAACACAAGTCTTAAGAGGCAAAGCAGAGATGGAACCCGGGGCTGCATGAAGCCAGAGCTGGGCTTTATGTAGGTATGCATTTACTTGTTTTTGATAGAGACTTCGTAGCTCAGGCTGGAGTGCAGTGGCACAATCACAATTCACTGCAGCCTCGAACTGCTCGGCTCAAGCCATCCTCCTACCTCAGCCTCCTGAGTAGCTGGGACCACAAACACAAGCCACCAGGTCTGGCTCATTTTTCACTTTTCATAGAGATGAGGCCCCTTGCTTTGTTGCCCAGGCTGGTCTTGAACTCTTGATCTCAAGTGATCTGCCCACCTTTAAACTACTGCTCTAAATTCCCTCCAGTAATAACATGCGATCAGAAATGGAAACCCCCATACATTGCTGTTTATAAATGCAAAATACTACACCACTTTAGAAAAATAGTTCAGCAGTTTCTGAAAATGTTAAACATAAATTCCCCATATGTATAAAGGACCCAGAAATATCACTCCTAGATATCTACCCAAGATGAATGAAAACATATGCCTACAAAAAACTTTTAGACAAGTGTTCACACAGCATTAATCACAATAACCCAAAACTGCAAACAGCCCAAATGTCCATCAACTGGTGATTAAATTAACAAAATAGGTTAAAAATGATAAACAGGCTGAGTGCAGTGGCTCACGTCTATAAACCCAGCACTTTGGGAGGCTGAGACAGGTGGATCACGAGGTCAGAAGATCGAGACCACTCTGGCTAACACTGTGAAACCCCATCTTTACCAAAAATACAAAAAATTAGCCAGGCGTGGTAGTGTGTGCCTGTAATCCTAGCTACTTGAAAGGCTGAGGCAGAAGAATTGCTTGAACCCGGGAGGCAGAGGTTGCAGTGAGCCAAGACTGCGCCACTGCACTGCAGCCTGGGTGACAGAGCAAAACTGTCCCCAAAACAAGCAAACAAAAAACCCATACAGTGGAACACAATTCAGCAAAATCAAAGAACGGAACACTGAAATTGTGCTATAACACACGCGAACCTCGAAAACATGCTAAGTGAAATACATCCAGTGCCAGAGACCACATGTTATATAATTTCATAGTATCAGAAAAACAAAAATCTATCAGAGAACAGATGAGTAGTTTTGGGGATGAGAAATGCAAGAACTACAAAGAAGCACGAGAGATCTTTTTAGGGTGATAAAACTGTTGTTAAGTTGGGTTGTGGTGATAGTTGCACAACTCTGTACATTTACTAAAATTCATTAAATTGTTCACTCAAATGAGTGAACGTTATGATATGTAAATTATACCTCAACAGGGCTTTTTAAAAAATAAAAACGTAAACTTTAAAAATCTGTAAAAAAATAATTAGAAAAAAAGTCACGAGCTGGATGCCTGCGGTGGCTCACCCCTGTAATCCCAGCACTTTGGGAGATTGAGGCGGGGAGATCACAAGGTCAGGAGTTCCAGACCAGCCTGGTCAACGTGGTGAAACCCTGTCTCTACTAAAAATACAAAAATTAGCTGGGTAGGGTGGTGCATGCCTGCAATTCCAGCTATTTGGGAGGCTGAGGTAGGAAAACTGCTTGAACCCGGGAGGCAGAGGTTGCAGTGAGATTGTACCACTGCACTCCACCCTGGGATACAGAGTGAGACTCTGTCTGGGAGGGGTGGGTGGGGGGTAAGAAATGACCCTTGTATTTGCTGAACGCTTGGTCATCACAATGTCATTTCATCTTTGCGAAACAGCCCTCTCTCTCCCTTCCCAAGTGCTACGATGTCACTTCAGGCACAGGAACTTCCATGCTTTTAACACAGGGTCTGACATGCAGGGGCCACTCCGTAAATATGAGCTGCATAGAGCAAGATGGGCGGGAGGCAGACACAGATTCAAATCTTCACTTAGTTATCACTGTAGAATCATCAGCTTTTATTTACAGGACTGAAATATAGTGCAATTAGTAATAATAACACCTGTGGCAGGCCTTGCTGTTTGGCTCTTTCAACTCCCCTCTCTGTCTCGCCACTTCCCACTATAGAGCTGGGAAAAGTTGTTTCAACTCCTGTTTCTCTCTTGCCACTTTCCGCTACATCAGCTGGGAAAAGTTACTTCCTCAGAGCCTCGTGTGGCTAATGACGTTTTAAGTGACTGTGTGTGGCTGTTGGTGGGGTGGGGGGTTAGGAGAGTAATTCTGGAAAACCTTTTTACTCTCCTGATAAAAGGAACGGTGCACCTGATGCCCTTTCCGCTTCCTTCTTCCTGACTTGAATGTAGACGTGATTTAAGGAATGCAGCAGCCATTTTGTGGCCATGTTGAAAATATCACAAAAGAAGTTCTGGCCTGTCATTGCTTTGGTTTAATATCTCTTTCCTCTTGGGTCTCCCAAACCATACCTAACTTCTATTATTATGTGACTGGAAGAGGGAGGGGCACCTCTGGACAGCCCCTACATTAGCCTCATTCTAAATACCCACTTAGACTTTCTTTTCTCTCAGGGATTCACTGAAAAATCCCAAAGCAGCAGTCCCACTGGGATATAAATGGGTCTAATTTCAGAAAAACCCATTTCTCTTCTCCCCAGCAATTTCACAATACTATGGTAATAACCAATAATGAGAGTAGGTAATTAATACCTATTCACCATGATCAGTGTCTCTCACCACATTCCCATTTGTCCATCCATGATCTTTGTGGAAGAGGAAAATTTCACTATGAAATATTCCAGAAACAAGCAATGGTCCTTCCACTAGCTGCCTCAATGTCAATTCCCTCAGTTCTTTCAGAATAGGAAACCAGAACACCAAGCCATCACCAACAGCATGACAGTGTCCTGCTTTGCTCTGCAGTGGGACACCTACGGTTCCGACCTCCAGCAGGTTTGATTTAAACTGACAGGCACCTGGTAGAATAATGAAGGAGAAGCTCCCAGAATCTGATGGTAATTTCCAGTTGGTGATCAGGTAGAATGAAATTCATGGAGTAACAGGATGCACCCCTAGAAGACAGCCCAGATTAAAGAATGGGACATGGGGCTGGACATGGTGACTCACACCTGTAATCTCAGCACTTTGGGAGGCCAAGGCGGGTGGGTCACGAGGTCAGGAGTTCAAGACCAGCCTAGCCAACATGGTGAAATTTTGTCTCTACTAAAAATACAAAAATTAGCCAGGTGTGTTGATGCGTGCCTAAAATTCCAACTACTTGGGAGACTGAGAGGCTAAGGCAGGAGAACTGCTTAAACCCAGGAGGTGGAGGTTGCAGTGAGCCAAGATTGTGCCACTGCACTCCAGCCTGGGCGACCGAGTAAGACTTGATCTCCAAAAAAAAAAAAAGAAGAAGAATAAGAAGGATTGCGAGAGTGTGGTGAGCAGAGCAGCTTCCGACATGGCCCCCCAAGGATCCCCACCTCCTGGTAGTTTTACCCTTGTGAAATCCTCTCCTTTTGCATGTGGGCCAGACCAAGTGACTCACTGCTAACAAACAGAATATGGCAAAACGGATGTCAGTTCTGGTATTAGGTGTCTTAGCCCACGTAGACTTCTGTAGCAGAATGCCAGAGACTGGGTGGCTTACCAACAACAGAAATAGTTGTTTCTCACTCACAGTTCTGGATGCTGGAAAGTCCAAGATCAAGATGATAGTGGCAGATTCAGCCTCTGATGAGGGCTCATTTCCTGGGTCACAAATGGGCATCTGTCTTTTCACTGTATCCTCAGGAGACAGAAGGGGTTAGTGAGTTCTCTGGGGTCCATTTTAAAAGAGGGATTAGTAAATTAAATGGGATTAGTAAATCCCATTCATGAGGGCCCTGTCCTCATGACCTAAGCACCTCCCAAAGGCCCTATCTCCTAATACCATCATCTTGGGCATTATAATTCGAACACAGGAATTTTGAGGGGCCATGGCATTGGGTTACCAAGGACTGATTTCCATCCTGCTATTATTCTATCTCTGGCTCTGCTCACATGTTTGCTCTCTGATGGTGAGAGCCACACTGCAAGGAGTTGAGGGCAGCCTCTGGCTAACAGCCACCAGGAAACAGAGGCCCTCATGCTGGCACCTCATGAACCAAATCCTACCAAAAAGCAGAGTGGACTTGAGAGCAGATATTGTCCTGGTTGAACCTTAAGATGACTAAGGCCCCAATAACACCTTGATGAAGCCAGTGAGAGAGCTCAAGCACAGGACCCAGCCAAGGTATTCCCAGATTCTTCACCCACAGACACTGTGTCTTTAAATACTACAGAAATAAACTACCATCAGAGATTACTACAAACAACTAACTATGCACATAAACCAGTAAGCCTGGAAGAAATTGATAAATTCCTGGACACTTGCATCCTCCCAAGCCTAAACCAGGAAGAAGTCAAAACCCTGAATAGACCAATAACAAGGTCTGAAGTTGAGGCAGCAATTAGTAGCCTACCACCCAAAAAAAGCCTATGTCTAGACGGGTTCACAGCCGAATTCTACCAGATATACAAAGAGGAGCTGGTATCACTCCTTCTGAAACTATTCCAAACAATCCAAAAAGCGGGAATCCTTCCCAAATCATTTTATGAGACCAACATCACCCTGATACCAAAACCTGGCAGAGACTCAGCAAGAAAAGAAAACTTCAGGCCAATATCCATGATGAACATAGATGCGAAAATCTTCAATAAAATACTGACAAACTGATTGCAACAGCACATAAAAAAGCTTATCCATCATGATCAAGTAGCCTTCATCCTGGAGATGCAAGGCTGGTTCAACATACGCAAGTCTATAAACGTAATCCACCACATAAACAGAACCAAAGACAGAAGCCACATGATTATCTCAATAGACGAAGAGAAGGCCTTTGACAAAATCCAACAGTCCTTTATATTAAAAACTGTCAATAAACTAGGTATTGATGGAATGTATCTCCAAATAATGAAAACTATTTATGACAAACCCACAGCCAATATCATACTGAATGGGCAAAAACTGTAAGCATTCCCTTTTAAATCTGGCTCTAGACAAGGATGCCCTCTCTCACCACTCCTATTCAACATAATATTGGAAGTTCTAGCCAGAGCAATCAGGCAAGAAAAAGAAATAAAGGAAATTCAATAAGGAAAGGAAGAAGTCAGATTGTCTCTATTTACAGAGATATGACTGTATATTTAGAACAACCCATCATCTCAGCCCAAAATATCCTGAAACTGATAAGCAGCTTCAGCAAACTCTCAAGATACAAAATCAATATGCAGAAATCACAAGCATTCCTATACACCAGTAATAGGCTTAAAAAGAGCCAAATCAAGAATGAACTGCCTTTCACAATAGCTACAAAGAGAATAAAATACCAAGGAATACAATTAACAAAGGATGTAAAGGACCTCTTCAAGGAGAACTACAAACCACTGCTCAAGGAAATAAGAGAGGACACAACAGATGGAAAAACATTCCATGCTCATGGTTAGGAAGAATCAGTATCGTGAAAATGGCCATAATGCCCAAAGTAATTTATAGATTCAACACTATCTCCATCAAGCTACCTATGACCTTCTTCACAGAACTGGAAAAAAACACCTTAAACTTCATATGGAACCAAAAGAGACCCCATATAGCCAAGTCAATTCTAAGAAAAAAGAACAAAGCTGGAGGTACCTGACTTCAAACCATACTACAAGGCTATAGTACATACTACAAGGCTATAGTAATCAAAACAGCATGGTACTGGTACCAAAACAGAGATATAAACCAATGGAACAGAACAGAGGCCTTGGAGGAAATGCCACACATCTATAACCAACTGATCTTTGACAAACCTGACAAAAACAAGCAATGGGGAAAGGATTCCCTGTCTAACAAATGGTGTTGGGAAAACTGGCTAGCCATGTGCAGAAAGCAGAAACTGGACCCCTTCCTGACACCTTACACTAAAATTAACTCCAGATGGATTAAAGACTTAAACGTAAGACTTAACACCATAAAAACCCTAGAAGAAAATCTAGGCAAAACCATTCAGGACATAGGCATAGGCAAGGACTTCATAACTAAAACACCAAAAGCATTGGCAACAAAAGTCAAAATAGACAAATGAAATCTAATTAAACTCCAGAACTTCTGTACAGCAAAAGAAACAATCATTAGAGTGAACCAGCAACCAACAGAATGGGAAAAAATTTTTGCAATCTATCCATCTGACAAAGGGCTAATATCCAGAATATACAAAGAACTAAAACAGATTTACAAGAAAAAAACAAACGCATTCAAAAGTGGGCAAAGGACATGAACAGACACTTTTCAAAAGAAGGCATATATGAGGCCAAAAAACATATGAAAAAATGCTCATCATCACTGGTCATTAGAGAAATGCAAATCAAAACCACATTGAGATACCACCTCACGGCAATTAGAATGGCGATCATTAAAAAGTCTGGAGACAACAGATGCTGGAGAGGATGTGGAGAAATAGGAACAGCTTTACACTGTTGGGAGTGTAAATTAGTTCAACCATTGTGGAAGACAATGTGGCGATTCCTCAAGGACCTAGAAATAGAAATTCCATTTGACCCAGCAATCCCATTACTGGGTATATATCCAAAGGATTATAAATTGTTCTATTATAAAGACACATGCACACGAATGTTCATTGCAGCACTGTTTACAATAGCAAAGACCTGGAACCAACCCAAATGCCCATCGATGAGAGACTGGACAGGGAAAACATGGCACATATACACCATGGAATACTATGCAGCCATAAAAAACAATGAGTTCCTGTCCTTTGTAGAGACATGTATGAATCTGGAAACCATCATTCTCAGCAGACTGACACAAGAAAAAGTCAAACACCACATGTTCTCACTCATAGACAGGTGTTGAACAATGAGAACACATGGACACAGGGAGGGGAGCATCACACACTGGGGTCCATTGTGGGGGAATAGGGTAGGGACAGTGAGGAATAGGGAGGTTGGGGAGGGACAACATGGGGAGAAATGCCAGATACAGGTGATGGGGATGGAGACAGCAAACCACATTGCCATGTATGTACCTATGCAAGAATCCTGCATGTTCTGCACATGTACCCCAGAAACTAAACTGCAATTTTATACACACACACACACTGCTAAGTAGTGGGGTCCTTTGTTACACAGCAACTGACACCTAATATAGGGAATGAGTCATTGGGATATTTTTAAAATGAAAAACTTGTACATACACATGAATGTTTAAGAACTCAAAACATCTCCCTTTTCCACACTCTAAGAGGGTCTTTTGTTTGGGGATTGTTTTTGTTTGATTCTGTTTTGGGGGTTTTACTTTTTGTTTCTTTTTGCTTAAGCAGCTGCTGATCAAATCTGGGAATTTCCTGTGTTAATAAGAACAGTATTGAAAATTATTATTATGCTAATATTTCCTCAGCATCTGTAATATACCAAGCCCTGTGATGAGCTTTGCAAGTACTATCTCATTTAATTCTCACAATAACCCAGTGAAAGAGGTACCAGTATTCTTCTTCTTTTGTTGTTTGAACCACAGCAACTCCATCTTGAATAAGGGCTGGCTAAAATGAGACTGAGACCCAGTGGGCTGCATTCCCAGACAGTTAAGGTATTCTAAGTCACGGGATGCAAGGAGGTCAGCACAAGACACAGGTCATAAAGACCCTGCTGAAAAAACAGGGTGCAGTAAAGACTCCGGCTAAAACCCACTAAAACCAGGACGGCAAGAGAGTGACCTCTGGTCATCCTCACTGCTACAGTCCCAGCAGCTCATGACAGGTTACAAATGCCATGGCAATATCAGGAAGTTACCCTATATGGTCTACAAAAGGGAGGCATGAAAGATCCATCCCTTGTTTAGCATATCATTGAGAAATAACCACAAAAATGGGCAACTAGCAGCCCTTGGGGCTGCTCTATAGAGCACCCATTCTTCTATTTCTGTACTTTCTCCATAAACTTGCTTTCACTTTAGGGACTTGCCCTGAATTCTGTCTTATGCAAGATCCAAGAAGCCTCTCTTGGGGTTTGGATCAGGACCCCTTTCCAGTAACACTTTCACGGGTGAGGACATGAAGGCTTAGAGAGTGACTGTCCTTGCCTCTATCACTTAACTAGTTAGTTGTGGAGCCAAAGTGCAAACAAAGGAACAAGACTCCACCTGCTCACCTTATCACTGAGCTGGACAGAGCTCAAGTGGGGAAAGGTGACAGAAGGACTGGAATGACTTATCCTGGAAAGGGCAGGGAGCTTCTCCGAGAGATTAAACAAAGATCTGAAAGGATTAAGGGGACATGGGACAGAAGAGCTGCCTAAGGATAAGGTTAAGAGAAAAGTTGGAAGGAGGGAGATTTGGTAGAAACTGATGAGGAATTGGACTCACTGCCTGGCAGGCTCAAGGAGCCCAAAAAGGGAGAGAGGGAAGACAGAGGAGAGCAAAGAAAGAAGGAAGAGGGAGGTAGAGAAAGGGAGGGAGTGGAGAAATTAACTGAATAATTTAGTTGTACATAATCCTGTGTATAATCTCTTCTGGCAGTTTTAAGAGATGCAGTCAAGACTGAAACTACTTTTACTGTAGGAGGTGGGCACTGCACCAGGATCACTTTTGCTCCCTTCATTCTGTTAGTTTCTCTGTGTATCATTTCCAATATGGCCTCCGTTTCTTTGACTGTTCTTTGTCTTTTCTGTGAATCTGAGCTTATCTTAATTATCTCCCAAACCTCTCTTATTCATGCCACTGTCACCAACCCAGTCCCAACCCTCACCTTCTCTCTCCTGCATTATTCCAACAGCCTCCGAAAAAGCCTTCCTGTCTCCAGTCCTATCCATGCCTCACTTTTTTGTAGACTAGTGCCAAGCAATGTATTTAAGAGACAAATCTAACCAGGATGTTGCTCTGCTTATTCAGAGTGTCACTGATTCCCTATTTCATACCGAATCAGTTCCAAGCTTCAAATCATGATGGAAAAGATCACCACCTCTTACTTGGACTACAGCAATCACCTCTAAGCGAAATACAGAGGAGCACACAGTAAATCCCTTCCTCGCCTCCTGACCCCCTAGGACACCTCTGCAGAAGGAAAGAGCAATGATATCCCTTCTTTAAACTTCCCGAGATGTGGTATGCATATATAAGCATTACGTAGAGCAGGCTCAAGCTTCATCCTGTACAATTTGCAAGTAAAAAAAAAAAAAGACAGTAAACTTTATTTTCCCTGATTTCATCTTGCTGCAAGCCACATTCTACTAGGTATGATGAACAACACTTAACATGCCACTTTCGATATCCTCATCTCAGAAAGTTTTAAAGTCTTCAGTCAGTTCAGACTCTTTATGATAAATATTCAATCATACCTAAGATTTAAACTCTATACCAAGGCTGTTTATCTCTTCCACACAATGTCACATGGGTGTAAGAGAAGGTATGTGTGTCTTTAGAGCAGAAGGAGGCCTCAAGTCTACCAGAGGCATCTTGGGACCTTTCTGGTATCTGCAACAGTTCACCCCTGCTCTCTGGTCCACCCCTGCTGTCTCTTGATGTTTGGGTCACCACAGTAGGACGACTCATTGAATTCTGTGATTCTGGCCACTCTCCTCCTGTTACAAAGTCCCTATCTATAGAGTCCTCCTTGCTCTGACCCCAGTGGCAGTCCATGGGTTCTCTCAGAGTCTCCACATGGCTATGCAGGGATCCAGGCTGCAGGGAATCCATCCATCTGTCTCCCTTTGCAAAACTGAAGGGTGGGGCTTCTAAAGGATGGGGAAGTGAAAATATTCACTCCGCAGTGCAGAAAATGAAGAAAGTGCTCAACCATGCTCTGAAAGGCCTCCAGACTTAGTTTCCAGTTTTGGACATCCCTTCTAGCATATCCTCAGAGAGGGCAGTCAAGACACACATATTTCAGCATTTTTCTTTTTTTTGTTACAGTCTCACTCTGTCACCCAGACTAGACTGCAGTGGTGTGATTTTGGCTCACTGTAACCTCTGCCTCCCAGGTTCAAATGATTCTCCTGCCTCAGCCTCCTGAGTAGGTGGGACTACAGACATGCACAATCATACCCAGCAAATTTTGGGATTTTTAGTCGAGATGGGTCTCACCATGTTAGCCAGACTGTTCTCAAACTCCTGACCTCAGATGATCCACCTGCCTCAGCCTCTCAAAGTGCTGGGATTCCAGGCATGAGCCACTTTGCCTGGCCAGCATTTGTTTCTTTTGACTTCGGGTCCTCTCGGAGGACCAGAGAGGCTTCCTCTGCCACTCAGCACTTCGTCCAGCACCTCTAGGAGCTGGGCTTAAGGACCTGCCATGAAATCTACAGTCTAAGTTGGCCAGGCTTGCACCTTGGTATGTAGAAAGACCTCTTGGAATTTAGAAAGGGAAAACAAACACAGAAGCATTTATCCTGTAATAAAGTTTGGCTTTACAAATAATTGTCTCGCCATTTCCTGGAGGAAAAAAAAAGTCATCTCTGAAACTCAATGTTGAATGGTCCCCTTTGTTCCATTCCATAGAATCCTCTCCTCCCCTAGGGCAGTAAGTCTCATGGCTTAGCTTTTACCATACAAAGAGTGCAGAGAAGAAAGAAACTGCCTTTTTTTTTTTTTTTTTGAGATGGAGTCTCACCCTGTGGCCAGGCTAGAGTACAGTGGCACAATCTCAGCTCACAGCAACCTCCACCTCCTGGGTTCAAGCAATTCCCCTGCCTCAGCCTCTGAAGTAGCCAGAGCTACAGGTGCATGCCACCAGGCCCAACTAGTTTTTTTTTTGTATTTCAGTAAAGATGGGGTTTCACCATGTTGGCCAGGATGGTCTCCATCTCCTAGCCTTGTGATCCACCCACTTCGGCCTCCCAAAGTGCTGGGATTACAGACGTGAGCCACCGCACCAGGCCAAGAAACTGGCTTTCAAGGGAATAATTAATCACCAAGAGGTACTCCAAAAACATTAAACTATCATATTTGTTGTGTGCAGTTTGTATGTTTGTGTTTGTGTATATTTGTACATAAATGGCCCCTGTTCTACACTGAGTCTCCAAACTATGGCCCACAGTCCAAATCCAGCCTGCCTCCTATGTTTTTGTTTTTGTTAGTTTTACAATTTTTAAAAATTCTGTTAAAATACCCATAACAGGCGGGGCACAGTGGCTCATGCATGTAATCCTAGCACTTTGGGAGGCTGAGGCGGGTGTATCACAAGTTCAGGAGTTTGACACCAGTCTGGCCAACATGGTGAAACCCCATCTGTACTGAAAATACAAAAATGAGCCAAGCATGGTGGTGTGCACCTGTAATCCCAGGTACTCGGGAGGCTGAGGCAGGAGAATTGCTTGAAATCAGGAGGCGGAGACTGCAGTGAGATGAGGTCATGCCACTGCACTCAGGCCCAAGTGACAGAACAAGACTCTGTCTTGGGGAAAAAAAAATTACCCTAACATAAAATTTACCATCTAAGTCATTTTAAGTATACAGTTAAACACATTCATAATGTTGTACAAGCATCAGAACCACCCATCTCTGCAACTCTTTTCCTCTTGTAAAACTGAAACACTATACCCATTAAGTAATTCCCCATTTGCCCCCTCCTTCAAGCCCCTGACAACCACCATTGAACTTTCTGTCTCCGTGAATTTGAATCTAAGTACCTCATATAAATAGAATCATCTAGTGTTTGTCTTTTGTGACTGGCTTGTTTCACAGGGCACAATATCCTCAAAATTCATCCATGTTGTAGTGTATGTCAGGATTTCCTGTTTAGGGCTGAACAATAGCCTATTATATGTACATAGCACATCTTGCTTATACATCCATCACTGGATGATCTCACATTTTAGCTATTGCAAATAATGCTGACACAGAAGTAGGTGTACAAATAATCCCTTTGAGGCCCTGCTTTCATTTCATTATTTTTTGGTATGGCTAGCAAGCCAAGAATGACTTACATTTTTAAATGATTGAGGGGAGGGGGAATGAAAGAAGAAGAGTATTTGGTGAGATATAAACAGTTTTTGAAATTCAAAGCTCAATATGAATGAAGTTTTACTGAAACACAGTCATATGAATTCCTTTGTATGTTGTCCGTGGTTGCTTTCACAAAATGAGAAAAGAAACCGTACAGACCACACAGCATTTTACTGCCTGGTCTTTTTAAAAAAAGTTTGCCAACCCCCCCTTTTTTTTTTAATACTGGTTGGCACTTTTTTTAATCTTAAACATATGTTGGAGATCATTCCATATCATACTTCTACTTGAGTCTACTTCTTTCAAAAAGGTTGTTTCAGAAATTTGCTGTTACAAACACCATAATGCATATTCTAAGACATCTAACCTTCTATGTATACCATCTCTCTCGGTACTCCCCATCCCCTACACACACACACACACACACACACACACACACACACACACACGTGCGCGCGCGCACATACACACACACACATGCACATACACACATACACGCACACATATACACACACACGCACACATACACACAGCACACATACACGCACACACACACATACACACACATACACGCACACATACACACACATGCACACATACACACACATACACGCACACATATACACACGCGCGCGGCCATGAACCCTTTGAAGTCAGTGACCTCCTCTATTTATCTTTAAAGTTCCCGAGTAGAACTAAAGAAAAACATTAATTTCTTTCTTTCAACACATCTGTTTTTTTTATAAATACAAAATTAAAGACAACTTAGAATCCTCTCAAAGTTGATCATGGTTCAAACAAAGGAATTTGAACTTGAGAAAATCTTGCCTTTTTTTAGTATGGAAATCTATCTTCGGCACCAGTCTTTGCATTCCTATTTGTCTCCTCTGCCTTTTTTTTTTTCTTAGTAATTTGACTTATGTTTAGCAGCCATTCCTCAAGATAGCATATTCCTCTGTGACAAGATTTAATTAAACTTCCAGCAAAATAATTAGCAAGGCTATCTTAAAAGACTATTTTAAAATACCAGAGTGATACCAAGGAGTGAATAGAGTTAACACTGTCATCAGAGATCAAAGCCATCAGAAGACGTGACTGAAAATTTAACCTCCAGCAGCCGCCTAATGAAGAAGTACACATTGGAACAGTTGCAACAGCCTCTCTCTCGGGTCCCATCGACAAATTCATTTGACATGGAAAATTTCCCAAAGGAAGCTTAAAAATGGTAAATTTCCATTAATTACATAGCAAAGAATGTACTCTTCATAATTTATTATCCATTAGGAAACTTTGGAGGAAGCTGTAACTGCCTCTTATAATATAGACTCTTTCTTTACTTGGGGTTACTGATGGGATTAGCAAACAGCTTCTCAACTAATGTGAAGACTTATCTGGACAAAGACACTTTGTAAAACTACCTTGACTGTGCTGGTGGTGCCCCTGGGAATGGCTGTGGTGGCTATCTTGGCAATGAGCACCACGGTGATGGTGACAACTCCAAGGCTATTAGGTGGGGGCACAATTTCACATTTTTGCCACTGAAGTATTATCAATTTAGGACCTACTGCCCTCCACCAGGAATCTTGGGAAGAATGAAAAAAAAAAAAACTCAAGGGATCTAGAGCCAGAAGACTTATGTTGGAGCCTCTGCTCCACCAGTCACTCACTCTGTGGCCACGACAAAGTCCCTTTTCCTCTTTAAGCCTCATAATTCACCTGTACTCTGGGTATCTGGTGTGGTTTGGACCTGTTCCCCCACAAATCTCTCATCAAATTGTAATTCCCAGTGTTGGAGGTAGGGCCTGATGGGAGGTGACTGGATCATGGGGGGCGGAGTTCTCATGGTTTAACACCATCCCCTTTGGTGCTGGCATTGAGATCCTGAGTTCTAGTGAGATCTGGTTGTTTAAGAAGTGTGCCACACCTCCCCACTCCCTCACTTCCTCCTGCTCTGGCTATGTGCGGTGTTTGCTCTCCCTTCGTCTTCCACCATGATTTTAAGTCTCCTGACGCCTTCCCAAAAGCTAAGCAGATGCCAGCATCATGCTTCCTGTACAGAGTGTGGAACTGTGAGCCAATGAAATCTCTTTTCTTATAAACTACTTTATAAAAGACTTTATAAAAGTCTCAGGCATTTTTACAGCCATGTGAGAATGGACTAATATAGTGTCATACTCCTTTTACCTATTTTGCACAGTTATGAGGATAACAAGGGATGCTGTCGACACTCAGTGTCATGGTTTCTATAGTGATTCATTCTATACAGCAAATCCTATTCTTGTCTTTTTCACCATCTTCCATGAACATATCCACCTACAGGCAGCCCATAAAATCTAGAAGTGTAAGAACAAAGTCCAGATTCTGGTTACTTTGCATTTAACTCAGGGATATGGGGGCCCTCATTTCTTCTTTACAGGTCAACAGCTCAACATAGTACCTTAATTCTTTTACCTGTGTTAGGAATATATTCATCAAGTCTTACTTACTCTTTGGAGACGTAGTGTGAACTACTCCCAAATAGTACTACTTCCCATAATTGGTGGTGACAAATTATTACTTTTTATTTCTAAAAAAATTAAGAAAATCCTAGTCATTATTCCATAAGGAGATATTAAGATAGGGTGTTTACGCATTTGTTGTGTATTGAGCATGGCACTGATATCTTCCAAGCCAAAAGACAGTGTGGATTTTTCAGCACTTGCAACTTTTTTTTTTCCATCTCTGCCTCACACCCAGTATGCCCTCCCACTCTACCTGAATCACTGCTCTTCTTACCAACATCAACGATACCATGAATCAGAGATCTACAGACCCTGCTCCTAGTTCCTTGTTTTCCAAATTGGAGTAATACACCTTAATAAGCACTTAAACAGTCCAATGGACCAGGGCATGTAATGGACCTAGCTTGCTACAAAAACCACAGTGACTGTTTAGTACGTGGTGGCTGCAGTACAGCCCGATGGTCCAATGCGGGAGCTTGGAATTCTGAGTTCTTGGTTCAAACCCTGGCTCTAGCACTTATAAGGAGAAAGACCTTAGCCAACCACCATCTTCATCTCTTCAAGGCTTGAGTTCTTCATGGGGATGACAGAATGTCCACTCATTGGGTTGTTGTGAGGATTAAATGGATTAGATACACGTGATGTACTTGGGACCCTGTCTGGTACTGGAAGCAACCCATACGTGCAACTTCCACTACTATGGTTATTTCCTGACAATGCAAAGCTTCTATTAAGTGAGTTTTTTTCTCCTGATGTGCTGTGTTAGTGCCAGATAAACCAAATTAACCTTAGGAAGCTTATTACCTTTAAATCTTGATTGCAAACATGCCCCCTCTCCTCTGGCAAGACTCTCTCATCCTCTCAATTTGTCTGTTAATACTTCTGATTATTTTTTCTTAAATAGGGCTAGATTTTTTTTCTCCCAACAAGCTCAGTAGAAAAATAGACATGAGGGAAAATCTGTTTTAGCCATTAACTGTGTCTCTAATGCTGCCAGTGACCTCGGCAGGGCCCTTGCTGACCCTCCTTACCTCCCATCTGCACACAGATTTCCTTTAATTTTAATAAAAACAGTAGGAGGTCAATCAACTACAGCCTGTGACCTCACCAACAAAACAAGCCCCCAACATGGGACACAAAGGTCAGGGAGCTCCAAGTGCAATTTAAAATAAATGCTCACATAGATGCTATGGTCAGCACTCGGAATTTGTCTCAAAGTGATTTGCATATTTAGAACAATATTCTCCAATGCTTTGGCCCATTGGGGAGCGATTTGCATTCAGGGAGGAAAGGCTAATATTCTAGTCTTAGCAATTATTGAAACACATCCAGTCGGTACTCTAATAAATTATCTTAACCCAATTACTAAAAACATTGCAAAACATTACTGTGCATCGAAGACTGTTCTGCCCAGGAATCTTTATTGGCAGGGTAATTAAAAGCGTACTAGCTATGGCTTCTGCTCAAATATTTGGGGATGTTTTGTGCCATTTGAATTAGCTCTCTTGGACTGTGAAACGAGATATCTGCTACTACTTGCTTTATTGATCCCTGCCTACTCCACCACCTTGCTTTGGGGACCACTCATCACTAGGGTCCCCTTCCCACATCAATGCCACCTACAAGTTCCTTTCTACCCCAATCCTCCTTGCAGAAAGAAGTACTTACATAGGCCTAGTCCCTCCCCCTCCATGCCTGCCATCTTTATTCAAAGTAAAGGTTTTGTTAGCCATTGCATATTGGGTGCCCACGATACATCGGAAGCTTCTACATTATGAGAATAAATCCTACAGTAACATTGCAGGGAATGATATTCCCATTCCATGCATGAGAAAACTGAGGATTAAAAGGTGAATTTCCGAAGTTTGCACAGCTGATAAGTTGCAAAATCAGGATCAAATTAAGGGCTGGTGGTTCCAATGCCCTCCTTTCCTTCCTCAACCAGGACTTATCCACTACTTCTGTGTGCCAGGTACCATGTTAGGCCCTGGGAATAAGGTAGGAACAACATCAGGCAGAGTCCCTGCTCTTGCAGATTTTGAATCCATTCATCCATCAGTCAGGATACATCAGTTATGCTGATGTAACAAGCAAGCCCCAAATCTCAATGCGAGGTAACAAACATGGCTTTCACATTCATGCTTCATGTCCATGAAGGTTGACTTGGCAATTTACGTGTCCACATCTACCAGTAGGTGGGAAAATATAATCTTACCAGAGGACTGGAAGTCACAAAGTTGGAAATGTTTGATAAAAAGCATTAATGACAACCTCAGCTCCTGTGAGACAGGGGAGGGAGTCCTTTCTCAGAACAGGAGCTAGGAGCTCTGCAATGAATTTACAATCAAGCTGCAAAGCTGGCTGAGTTCCCCAGCACTCTACATACAAATCCGACATTCATCACCAGACCACAGGGACCCCTGGCATCAAACCCTGCAATGATCATAGGGACATGCAACACTCACTCCTTCATAATTAGGCTCATCTTCACACCCTGCAGCATGCGCCAGGCAGCTGGACCCTAAGCCAAGATATAAGGGTGCAAATGAATCCAGCCTGAAGCACAGAACAGAGGTGGCCAGGACAGCTCTGCCTGTGGAATTAACTCTTTAGAATCTTTTTTTTTTTTTTTTTAGGTCTGTGTGTCTTTGGCAGACAGCCACAAAGATGCAGTCCCCCTCCATCTCATTAATAACAGGGTTTGCTGTTAGTTCTCCTTTCACCACCTCCTCTCACAGCCTAGACCCTGGGCTCAACCGCATTACGTGATTTAACCTGCACAGCGATGCAGACGGGAACATACTCATGGCTTCTTTTTACAGACAAAGACACAGGATGCGAAAGATGAAGCAAACAGCTCAAAAAGTGGCAGAGCAAGGCTTTGAACTCAAGTCTTTGTGACGTCTGAATACACAGCAGCCTGGAGCTGCCAGGTTCTTGGTCAGGAGCACCGTAATAAAGACCCTGACTCCATGACCCTTTCTGTCATTGGCTAACCACGACAAGAAATAAACAAAAGGTTCCATGATCCAAACCAGAAGTGAGCGATCCCAATTCTTATCCAAACCCACCAGCATGCAATGTGAAAAAATAATTTT
The DNA here is from genome assembly GCF_009761245.1 of Sapajus apella. Classification (NCBI taxonomy): domain Eukaryota; kingdom Metazoa; phylum Chordata; class Mammalia; order Primates; family Cebidae; genus Sapajus; species Sapajus apella. The sequence continues at coordinate 4,515,255 of NW_022436991.1, read as the reverse complement.
CAAGCACCTACTTTGGGCCAGAACAGCAGAAAAGTCCAGACTATGAGTCCCTATAATGCACATGGGCTAGGCCCACAGTATTAACACATTTAATCTTCCCAACATCATTGCAACTTTTTTTTTTTTTTGAGACAGAGTCTCACTCTGCTTCCAGTCTGAAGTGCAATGCTGCAATCTTGGTTCACTGCAGCCTCTGCCTCCTGGGTTCAAGTGATTCTCGTGGCCAGCGTCCCGAGTAGCTGGGACTATGGGCACCCACCACTGCACCCAGCTAATTTTTGTATTTTCAGTAGGGATGGGGTTTCACCATGTTGGCCAGGAAGGTCTGGATCTCTTGACCCGGAGATCCGCCCGCCTCAGCCTCCCGAAGTGGTGGGATTATAGGTGTGAGCCACTGTGCCCAGCCAACTTGAGTATTTTATGGATAAGAAATCTGAGTCTCAGGGAGGATGAGAAACTTGCCCAAGGCCACGCAGCTTGTAGGAGGCAGAGCTTGTGCATGAAATGTGTGCTGCCCAACTTCATGTTTCTACTCCACTAAGATGCTTGTTCTGAAGTCCCACGAGAAAGCCAGGCACGCCTGTTGGGAAGATTCCCACACACACGACCCCCACAATCATGGGCTTTTCTATAATTGTCTCAGAAATAGTACAGCATCAACCCAGGAGTAGACTTGGGATCCTCCCCCAAGTTGAAGTATGCCTCACTCCAAACCAAGTCCATTAGCTTGCTAGGGGATAGCAATAACATTACCAACAACAATAATACAAGTAAACAGGACAGAGAAAAAGAAGGATGAAGAGAGAAGGAAAAAGAGGAAGAGTAAAGAAGATGGAAGAAGAGACAAGAGAAAGACGGAGGAGGAAGAAGGAAGAGGAGGAGGAAGAAGGGGGGGAATCGGGAGGAAGAAAGACTATTATCACCCCACCACCATCACCATAATTAAATACTAAGTACTAGGCTCTGTTTTGAGACTCTATGTGCACCAGCTCATAAATCTTCCCAGAAAGATCCAAAAGGTAGGGAGTGCTATTATTCCCATTTTACAGACAAGGAGACCGAGGCTCAGAAAGATCAGGAATTCCTCCCAAGTTCAGCCAGCTGGTAGGTGGAACAGCCAAGCTTCAAACCTATGTCTCAGTGCAAAATCCATTCCCTTCACCAGCTCCTGCCTCTGCCTCTGCAGAAAAGCAGGAAGCGCTTCACGTGGACCAGGACTTCAGGGGACATAACCATGCTTCCTTCCAGGAGCGAAAAAAGCAGGAACAGGCTTGGTTTCCTTCCAAAGAGGATTCCTGTTCCACAGTATGCCTGCCGCCTCCCCACCCTCCTCTTTGTCCCCCACTCAGATTTCTTTTCTGGTGGGCGCATCCCTCCCCAGCTGCTTCCCGTGATGGTCAAGAGCAACTTGCACCTGCTTATGCCCCCTCCAGAGAATTGCTTCACTCCACACATCAAGGAGGTGCTAACCCTGTGCTGCATTTGAGCCCCAGAACTCCCCAAGGGACCAGTGTGAAGCCTCTCCCCATCCTTGCTCAGCTCCTCCTTCCCCTTTCTCCTGAAAACACTCCCTGGATAAATCACTTGCCCCTGAATCCCTGTCCTGGGCGCTGTGTCTGGAGAACTGGACCTTAGACAGCCCCCGTCTTCTGCTCCCATCGCTGCCTCTGCTCACTTGGGGCTCGTGGACACCAGCTTCCAACTTCTGCTTCTCGGCACAAAGACAGGCGGCTGAGCAGGTAGCCAGCTCGACCATGCAGGCGGCCTGCCCTCGCCCCGTGCACTTTGGGTAATTAAGAACAGATGGCCCATCGCCTCCGCCAAGCCTCATTAACTCCTTAATGTCGTTCTTCTGGAGACCGGACGGTCAGCCGGAAAAGCTGGCTTTGGAGGTCACCTGATTAAATGGTGCCCGGCCAGAGGGCTGCCCAGTCCCTCTTCTCAGGCTGGCAGCTGACCCGGTTGCTTCGTTAAGAGCTGCCATTGTGACCAGATGGGCCAGGAAAGGAGATGGGGTGTGCTTAAGTGAGGGGAATGCGCTGAGTGAAAAGGCTTAGGAGTCCGAGGACAGAGCCCTGGGGCATTCGGAAGTCACTTAATCTAGGTCTCAGTTTCATCATCTGCCAAATGGCTATAGTCACAGCAATAACAAGGCCAGGCGCGGTGGCTTATGCCTGTCATCTTGGTACTTTGGGACACCAAGGTGGAAGGATCACTTAAGCCAGGCATTCAAGACCAGTCTGGGCAACATAGCAAGACCCTGTCTCTATGAAAAACAAAAACAAATTAACTGGGCATGGTGATTCACGGCTGTGCTCCCAGCTACTCACGAGGCTGAGGCAGGAAAATTACTTGAGCCCAGGAGTCCAAGGCTGCGGTGAGATATGATCACCACCACTGTAGACTGGACGACGGAGTGAGACCCTGCCTCTAAAAGAAACTATTTTAAACAATAATAGTCTTAATATTTTTCTAATGGCAATTGTTTTTTCAATTCTTCTAGTGGTAATAAGAAAACTATGCCAAACACTTTACATATTATCTCACTTGATCTTCATAACTGCTCTTTGAGATGGTACCTCTTATGGTCTGTATTTTATGGATGAGCAAAGCTGAGGCTCAGAGAAGCTAAGTAACTTGTCAAGTTTACACACCTGGCAAGAGTCAGGCGGGATTCGAAACCAGGTCTGGCTAATTCCAGGTTCCCTGATCTTCACCACTGTCCTGGGCTGCTATAACCAAATACTATAAACTGGGTGGCTTATAAATAGTAGAGATGTATTTCTCACAGTTCTGGAGGCTGTAGAGTCCAAGGTCATGGTGTTTCGGGAGAGAGGGTCCAAAATGTGAGTTGTCCCGGATCTTGGCATATTGGACAAGGGATTAAACAAAACACCAGTGGGCACAGATTTACTGAAGACAGTTCACAGAATAGGAGTGAGCCCGAGCAAGAGGCTCAAAAGCCCCCTTAATTGGGTTTTTATCAAGCCAAAGGAACCTGGCAACACCCCTTGGTGCCCTTTAGAGACCTCCAATTGGGATACATCCCAAGAAGGACTGCCCTGCGACCAATCAGAGGCTGAAGTGGAGACCCAGCCCACAGTCAATCAGATGCTGAAGTGGCTTGTTCTCTTGGGAACAAGGAAGTGGCCTATATGCTGCACCTGCTAGTCTTTTGCTTTTGTGAACTGGCTGCACCTGCTGAATCCCCAGTTACCTTAATTCCCTATTCTCCTGCCACAGTGGCATCAGCAGATTCGGCGTCCACCGAGGTACATTCTCCTTTCATAGATGGCACCTTCCCACTGTGCCTTCACAGGGTAGAAGGGCAAATAAGCTCCCTTTGGGCCTCCCTTTTATAAGGACATTAATTCCATTCACGTGGGTCCCATCCTCATGACCTAATTCTTTCCAAAAGGCCCCACCTCTTAATACTATAGCATTGGGAATCAGCCTTCAGCATCTGTATTTTAGGGAGACACAAACACTCAGACCATAGCATCCAGCATTCCTGTCTTACAGGGAGAGTCCCATCGCAAAGGAAAAGAAGAAACTACAAAAGCATTCCCTAGTCCTTAGTACAGGAAGAAATCTGGCCGGGTGAGGTGGCTCATGCCTGTAATCCCAGCACTTTGGGAGGCTGAGGTGTGCGGATCACGAGGCCAGGAGTTCGAGACCAGCCTGAACAACATGGTGAAACCCTGTCTCAATTAAATATACAAAAATTTGCTCAGCATGGTGGTGCACACCTGTAATCCCAGCTACTCAGGAGGCTGAGGCAGGAGAATCGCTTGAACCCAGGAGGCGGAGGTTGCAGTGAGCCAAGATGGCAGCACTGCACTCCAGCCTGGGCAACAGAGGAGAGAGAAAGAGAGACAGAAATACAGAGAGAGAGAGAGAGAGGAGAGAGAGAGAGAGAGGGAGAGAGGGAAAGGAAGGGGAAGAAAGGAGAGAGAAAGGAAGAAATCTTTGACTCCCTCCCAAGAAAAATCCAAAGCCCCTATTCTTTATTTTGTCTATTTTTCACCCAGACAATATTCTCAAACCTAAAAATCCTAGGCTTATATTGAAAACATCAGGTTCCTGTTATGGAAGACAGTATGGCAATTCCTCAAAGATCTAGAACCAGAAATACCATTTGACCCAGCAATCCCATTGCTGGGTATATACCCAAAGGAATATAAATTATTCTATTACAAAGATACACGCACGTGTATGTTCGTGCAACACTATTCACAATAGCAAAACCATGGAATCCACCCAAATGCCCATCAGTGATAGACCGGATAAAGAAGGTATGATACATATACATCATGGAATACTATGCAGCCATAAAAAGGAATGAGATGATGTCCTTTGCGGGGACATGGATGGAGCTGGAGGCCATTATCCTTGGCAAACTAACACAGGAACAGAAAACCAAATGCCCCATGTTCTCGCTTGTAAGCGGGGGCTAAACAATAAGAACACATGGGCACAGGGAGGGGAACAACACACACTGGGGCCTGTTGGGGATGGGGTTGGCGGAGGGAGAGCATTAGGAAAATAGCTAGTGCATGCTGGGCTCAATACCAGGTGATGCACACCACCATGACACATGTTTACCTATGTAACAAACCTACACATCCTGCACATGTACCCCAGAACTTAAAGTAAAAATAATTTTTTTGAAAAGAAAATTCCAGGTTCCTTGCAATGCTTCTAGCTACCTGGAACGAGGGAAAGAAAACACATGCACATCTACATACTTTGGATAAAGTTAACTAAGGGGAAGGCTGAGAATTAATCATATCTTTGGTCAATGAAAGAACCCAAGAAGCTCACACATGCGTGTCTCATTTGAGAATCCTGGGCACATCAGGAGAGCTTCAGGTGGGCACAACATGGGCCACAGATATGGGACTCTGGGAAAAGCATATGGCTGAACTGGAGGGAGCAGGAACCCAATTTCTACACACACAGCATTGGGAGTGGCTGACTCCAGCAGGATCTAGTGCCTGAGTTTGGGTGCAAATACCAGAGGCCCACAAAAAAATGGTTAATTCTAGTCTCTGCTTTTGAAATTCTAAAGTGCTGTGGCAGAAAATGTTTTGTTTCTTGAGCTAGATAATTGTTCCATGGGTGTGTTCTGTTTGTGAAAATTCATTGAACTGCTTACTTATGTGAATGTACTTTTGTTTGTATATTTCAGAAAAGAGTTTTTTTAAATGAAAGAAAAATGCCTCTGATGAAAAACAGAAAGTGCTTGGGAAAGCCCAAATTGCTACTCAGGTTAACCGTTTTGATGTTCTTAGCATGTTATAAGCACCTCCTCATCCTTACTCAGCAAGTCTGTTCCTCATCTTAAAACAAATAGGCACTCAGCTTGCTGGATATTGGCTTGCTTTTGTCTACACATCTGTGCAGGAGAGTTCCCCCGAAACCGCCTCTGGAAGAGTTCATGAGCATCTTACAGGCAAGACTTTATTACTCTGTATTCTCCAAAGGCCTTATCATAACAAGGATGTCCTCTTCCCATCTCACTTTCGCTATTTGAAATGGAGATAATGACGTGGTTTCATCGACAGAGTTCCTCATTCTGGCAATCACAGGATTCGCTGGCAAAAGTCTGAATGCTGATAGCACTGAGTTTCCTCCAACCCCTTCTTCATCCCAAGCATCTTCTCCATTTTCTCTGCCTTTGTCTTGACTTCTAAATCCAGTTTGCTAATTCCATCTGGATCTGCTCATTCTTTGCATTGTTCCCCACCTCTGCCAACCTCAAATCACTCTCTCCTCCAGTGGTTCCCATCACATTTAGCCTTCTTCCAGTCTTTCAAGGCAAAAGCTCAGAATCTCCCTAGATTCTGCCCTCCTCCTGATAGGTAATATCTACTTCCGGAACCCATCTGCTCCTCTCTACCTCCACGGGCACCACTGCAACCCAGCCACCTCTATGACTACTGTAGCTCCCAATTTGCCCCTTTTTCAAACTACCCTACATCCAACAGCCAGAATGAGCCTTTTGAAATATTACACTTTAAGTTCTGGGATACATGTGTAGAACGTGCAGGTTTGTTACAGAGGTATACATGTGCCATGGTGGTTTGCTGCACCTATCAACCTGTCATCTAGGTTTTAAGCCCCACATGCCTTAGGTATTTGTCCTAATGCTTTCCGTCCCCTTGCCCCACACCCCCCGACAGGCCCCAGTGTGTGATGTTCCCCTCCCTGTGTCTATGTGTTCTCATTGTTCAGCTCTCGCTTATGAGTAAGAACATGTGGTATTTGGTTTTCTGTTCCTGTGTTAGTTTGCTGAGAATGATGGTTTCCAGCTTCATCCATGTCCCTGAAAAGGACATGACCCAGAATGAGCCTTTTAAAATATAAATCTGATGAAAGAAGTTCCCTGCTCTGATCCTTCAATGGCGTTCTCATCGACTTACATATGGTCACCCTTGCAGGAGTAGACGGGCTAACATCTGCTTCACCACCTCCAGACCAGTCTCTCACTCAGCCCCACCAGCAGAGGCCAATTTCCACTTCTTGATCACACGAAGCTCATGTCTGATGTACATATACCTTTTGCACATGATGTTCCCTTGCCTGCAACACATTACCCTTGGCTTTTCCATAGCTGGTGACTTCTCATCTTTCAGGTCTTAAGGAAAGGCCACCTCCTCAGAGAAGCCTTCCTTGACCACCCATCTAAACTGCCCTTCAATTAGTCTCCATTGCACCGTCCCATTTTATCTCCCTCATAGCTCTTAATAAGAAGCTGGCATTTTTCTTATTTGCTTACTGTACCACCTGTCTTTTGCCCCAGTAGTAAGGACCATGACATCAGAGACCCTGTCTTGTTCATGCTGAGCCCCTGGTACATGGCATGCAGTCAGGACTTGTTGAATGAATACACCTGGTATTCTCCCTGGTGTCACTCACCTAGACTTCCTCCAAGAGAAATGCCGGGCCCAGACCCATCCCCTTCCTGCCATCCCAATTAAAGAAGGGAAATTGGACATCAAATAATGACTCCCGATTTTTCCCGGGCTGCTTCTACTTCCTCACCTCACTTGTCGCACACAAATTTCCAAAACCAAAAAGAGCAAACGGACTCATACCTGCATTACGCTTTTCCAAATACTTGTGGTCATGTAGACTCATCCCACATTTCCTACTGGACTGGAAACCAAGACGTAGCCAAAGAATACGGTACCTCAAAGAGTCTGGGCTCGGAAGTTAAAAGCATCTGAGGTCAAATTCCAGCCCCATCATGTCTATTAGTTATTTGTCATTACACTACATCTTATAAGACTCCATTTCCCCTTCTGGAAAATAACAAGAATTCTATCACCCTCAAGACAGAGTGTGTGGCATTGTGAAATTATTTAGGGGTCAACCATTTCAGCAACAGCTACGTGAAATCTATCTAGAAAGTGGCACAAACTACTCAATAAATGCTTTTGTAATAATTCTAATTTCTCCTGGAAGCTTGCCTATCTCAGTTTACATCTTCCTTCCTCTGAGAAGATTCGTTTAACCCCGCCACCCTCTAAGTCTGGGTTAGACGCTCCTCCACAGTGCAGCGCTTGAACTCTGTACTCAGTGGGTTCTGCGGATCCGCACTGCATTATGAGTAAAGCCAAGTCTCTACACCAGCCTATGAGATGCCATGTAATGGAGCCCCACCCTGCCTCTGGCCCTGTCCTCACCACTCTCCCCATCATTCCCTCTGCTGCAGCCACATTGGCCTCCATGCAGTTCCTCAAACTTTCCGGTCTCTCACCCACAATTCCCTCTTCTTAGAGCACGCTTCCCCAGCTATGTACCCAGTTCCCGCTCTCACCTCCTCAGGACCTTGATCAAATAGCTCCTCACTGAGGCTTTCCTTGGCCACTGGAAGGCTGAAAAATGGCTCCCCAAAGACATCCACATCCTCATCCCCAGAATCTGTGACCATGTTACCTTTACACGGCAAAAGGAACTTTACAGCTGTGATTAACAAGGATCTTATTTATTTATTTATTTATTTATTGACACAGTCACCAGGCTGGAGGGCAGTGGTCCGATCTGGGCTCACTGTAGCCTCTACCTCGCGGGTTCAAGTGATTCTCCTGCCTCAGCCTCCCAAGTAGCTGAGACTACAGGCCCAGCTAATTTTTGTATTTTTAGTAGAGACGAGGCTTCACCATGTTGGCCAGGATGGTCCTGATCTCCTGATCTTGTGATCTGCTCGCCTCAGCATCCCAAAGTGCTGGGATTACAGGCGTGAGCCACTCCAACCGGCCTAACAATGATCTTTCAAAGAAAAGTTTATACTGAATTATCCAGGTGGTTTCAATGAAATCACAAAGATCCTTATAAGAGGAAGGCAGGAAGGACAGAGTCAAAGAGAGAGAGGTTGGAAGATGCTAAGGTGCTGGCCTTGAAGTGGAGGATGAGGCCATGACCCAAGGAATGTGGACGGCCTTCAGAAGCTAGAAAAGGCAAAAAACAGATTCTTCCCTAGAACCTCCAGAAGGAACACAGGCCTGCTGACCTCTTTCGATTTTTTTTTTTTTTTTTTTTTTTTTGGAGATGGAATCTCGCTCTGTTGCCCAGGCTGGAGTGCACTGGCACGATCTCGGTTCACTGCAACTTCCGCCTCCCAGGCTCAAATAATTCTCCTGCCTTAGTCTTCTGGGAATTACAGTAGCTGGGATTACAGGCACTCACCACCATCCCCAGTTAAGTTTTGTATTTTCAATAGAGACGAAGTTTCACCATGTTGGCCAGGCTGGTCTTGAACTCCTGACCTCAAGTGATCTGCCTGCCTCGGCCTCCCAAAGTGTTGGGATTACAAGCGTGAGCCCCCACACCCAGCCCAAATTTTTGACTTACAGAACTGTAATGTATTTGTGTTATCTTAAGTCACTAAATTTGTGATAATTTATTACAGCAGCGATAGAAATAAAAAATACACCTACCAATCTAAAATCATATTTTCCACCAATTGTGCGCATGTGTATGTATTCGCATAAAACACACAGGCATGTGCACTCACACAAAACACACAGACACTCCTTATCCCTCCATCATGAATTAGTTTTCTCCACTCAACATCTGACCATCAAAATAAATAAGAAAAATAAGGGACATGTCTCTCACACATGCAAATACACATGCACATGGAGAGATGAAAGTTCCATGAAGACATCAGTTTGTGACTGTGTCTTGTGCCTCTTTTTGTCACTGCAGAATTCCTTGCACCTAGAAACTGGCCTGGCTTTATTGAGCGAGTAAAGACTCATTAAATGTTGACTGCACGCTTTATCTTAGCACATAGACATACATTCTGTTATTATTTGTACAAAGTCTCTCCACCTCTCAACTCTTGGCCCTTGGGGGCAGGGACACATCTCTCTTCTTCACTGCTACATCATTCCATCGTTAGCACAGCACCCTACCCTCCCAAAAGAGCCCCACAAACACGTGCTGAGCCATCGGGCCAATGCTACCCAATTCCATACATCTGAGCCCCAAAGTTGTCAGAATTCCAACCCATGAAGAGCCCTCACATTTTATTTGATTGCAAATATGTCTAATTCCCGGTTCACTCAAGCAGCAAGAAAAAAAAAAGCCACTCGAGTCTGTAATTTACAAAGCAAATCTGTCCGGCAGAAATATTCATCTTCAGAAGACAGCGGGATTCAATCAGTTTTTAAAGGGGGAAAAGAAAGAAACTCACCCTGTTCCTGTTGTGTTCCAGCGGCATTGTTTGCAAAACTTTTGAAAGCCCTTTGAGGACAAGGCTAATCATTCTGCTTCAAGGGGCTCATTTCCTGAGGCAGGTGGTACGTTGGTCACCAAGGAAGGAATGTAGCAGGCAGGAAAACTGAGATTGTGGCAAAAGTCGTTCTTGGGGAAAAGATGTATAAAAATCTAGTCAATTCCGCCCAGCTTGCTAATTAGAATTCCAGAAATACGGAGATGCTGTGTCCCTTTGAAATCGTTAGAACAGTCGGATGAACAAGGCTGTCCCTAAGAGAATGTGTAAGGACATATTTAAATTATGTTATTTTTACTTAAATAACCAAGTAGAAAGAGTTGGTGACTAGAAGTTAAATTAGGCAGATTTGGGGATAATGAGCATATATGAGGCACCCCTCCTTTTCCGTTTCCTCTCTCATAGTTCCATCTCATCCTTGTCTATTTCCTTCCCAGTCAGTGAGCCCCTAAAGGATAAGGACCATGTGCTATGTGTCTTTGCATTTCTGGCAGTCATTATAGTCCCATGATAGTGCCCGACACATGTGCTGAATTCTTAGATGCCCACATGAATGAATGAGTGGATGACTGAATGAACAGATGGACAGATGGATGGATGAGTGTTTGAAATTGGAAATGAGTATGCCTGTACCAAATTCCCGTGTCCCCACTTGCTTGATAACCATCCAGGATGTTTGTTTTATCTTCAGCCACTCAGGCCCCTCCCAAGTGATTCTGATTCAGCCTATCTCAAAGAGAACCTGGGAATATGTTCTTGAATATTTCCCCCAAGCAGCTCCGATCTGAGGCATGCTCAGGAAACACATGCTGTACCCATCTGTTTCATGCATCCTTACCTGAAACGTCCTTATGTTTCATTCACCACCCCAGGGTAATCTTCAGCAGGTGAAGTTTCTCACATTCAAAATGGGAATCAGGGCTTCTTGTTGTCTAGCTACATCCCACTCCCTCTCCACTGCCATTCAACCCTTCCAAACGCAGTCTTATTTTTCTGTTCTCACTCTCTTCCCCAGAGCTTTCAAAGATTTCTAACATAAGACTGAGATAGCAGAGCCCCCAGGGGCTCTAAAAGCAGGGACTTCTGGCTCTCAGGATTCCCCTGCATGCAAGACCCATCCTTCCTGCCCATCCACTGTGTGTACCAACCTAGGAAATGGGAGAGATCTTTTCCTTTCCTTTTTTTTTTTTTTTTTTTTTCTGAGACTGAGTTTTGCTCTGTTGCCAGGCTGGAGTGCAATGGCCCAATCTCAGCTCACTGCAACCTCCGCCTCCTGGGTTCAAGCGATTCTTCTGCCTCAGCCTTCTGAGTAGCTGGGATTACAGGCACCCACCACCATGCCTGGCTAATTTTTGTATGTTTAGTAGAGACGGGGTGTCACCATATTGGCCAGGCTGGTCTCAAACTCCTGACCTCATGATCCACACACCTCAAACTCCCAAAGTGCTGGGATTACAGGCGTGAGCCACCATGTCTGGCCAGAAATGGGGGAGATCTAAGTGTGTGTTCACTGTGTCGTGTTACGCATGTTCCACCTTTGAGGAAGACAACCTGGGCAGTGATTTTCAACCTTCATGAACCAAGCAGGCTTCAGGCCTCCACTCTTCTCAAGATGATAGAGCAGCATCTTGTTTTTCTAGGTTTCATAGTCAGACTTCCCTCTGCAACATTTGTTTATTTTCTTGTTGTTGTTGTTGTTTTTGAGATGGAGTCTTGCTCTGTCACCAGGCTGGAATGCAGTGCACTGTCTTGGCTCACTGCAACCTCCACCACCTGAATTGTGATTCCTCTGCCTCAGCCTCCTGACTAGCTGGGACTACAGGCACGTGCCATTATGCCAGCTAATTGTTTGTATTTTTTAGTAGAGATGGGGTTTTATCATGTTGGCCAGGATGATCTCGATCTCCTGACCTCATGATCCGCCGGCCTTGGACTCCCAAAGTACTGGGATTACAGGTGTGAGCCACCAAGCCCGGCCTGATTATTTTTTAAACCTATGGATCAAAAAAGGTTGACAACTGCTAAAATATCACTTTTGAGCCAATGGACCGTATTTTGACCTTCCTTTCTCGGGATACGGTTAGAACAAAAACGAATTGCCTTTTAGAACAGTGAGCTAAGTAGTGGAACTGATGTTTATACAGAGGTGACTAAACAAACATTAATAATGTTTTTGTTAATAATCTATTGCTGGCCAGGCATTGAAGATCATTCCTGTAATCCCAGCACTTTGGGAGGCCAAGGTGGAACCTGTGCTTAGTAGTTTGAGATCAGCCTAGGCAACATGGCGAAACCCCATCTCTACTAAAAAAAAAAAAAACATCAAAGGAAAATTAGCTGGATACAGTGGAGCACACCTGTGGCCCCACCTACTCAGGAGGCCAAGGTGGGAGGATTATTTGAGCTTGGAAAGTGAAGACTGCAATGAGCTGAGATCGCACTACTGCACTCCAGCCTGGGTGACAGAATGAGACCCCGTCTCAAAAAAGATAAAGACCAAAAAAACTGTTGCTGCATTAGAGATTATCCCAAAAGTTAATACCTGCAAACACCAAGGTTTATTATCTTACAGTTTCCACAGGGGTGGCACAGGTTTGCTGGGTCGTTTCAGAGTTTCCAACAAGGCTGTAGCCAAGGTATCTGCAGAGGCTGCAGGCTCAACCAGGAAGAACTCATCTCCTGTATCACCCTTGTGGTTGTCGGCACGATTGAGTTTCTTCAGGGTTATGGGACCGAAGGCCTCAGATCTTCTCCTGCTATTGGCCAGAGGCTGCCCTCAGTTCCTTCACATGTGCGCCTCTCCATTGAACAGCTCACGACCTAGCATCTGGCTGCTATTAGAAGAGGCGTTGCCAGAAAAAAAGTGCGGGCAAGATGGAAGTCACGGTCTCTTGGAAACCTAATCTTGGAAGTGACGTCCCATCCCTTTTGCTGTGTTGTGTTCATCAGAGGCAAGACGCAAGGCCCAGCCCACACTCGAGGGGAGGAAATCACATGTGGGCATGAATACCAGGAGATGGGGACCAGTGGGAGCTCTTTTAAAAGATGCCCACTGTACCTTCAAAAGCATTGCTATCAGGTAATCCTCAGAAGCAATGGGGTACGATGTGGTCAGCTACACCTGGGTTCAAATCCTGGCTCTGCTACTTACTGGCACTACCACTGTTCATAATGACAATAGCCATTCCTGCTGTTATTTGTTAGGTACTGTCCAGATCTTCAAAGGTGTCATTTCATTTGACCCCCAAAGTAACCCTTTGAGAAAGTCCTTTGACTATCCCCACAGCAAGAATAAGGAAACTACAGATTAGGGGAATTCAGCAACTCAACAGCTACGTCTGTAAGCAGAAGAAGCCAGATTCCAGCCACGATGCCTCTGTGCTGTGACCTGGAAGCTATACTCTGACCACTGGTATAACTCCTTTGACATCAACCAACCGTGAAACAGAGGTACTAACACTGGTCTTCAAGGGTTGGCGCAGAGAATGAAGTAAGCGAATAAAATAGTGGCCCATAGTCAGAGATCAATAAAGGGTAGGTGTTTTGTTTGACAAACACTTGCCAAGCACTTTATCTGAGCCGGGCATTGTGCTGCTCCTGGCTTTTCTCATACAATCTTGTTCTATTTCCACACCGACCCCACAGGGTAGCTGGAGGTAAGAGCTTACACTGACTTATTCAAGCCAGGCTCTGTTTGAGTGCTTTGTAATAATTTCACTCACTGAGCCCTCAAAATGACTGCAGGAGGCAGGGGCTTGGAGCAGATGCCACACATGTCCTCACCCGGGTCACGGCAGGGCACACAGGTTCAACCTCCAGTCTCCAGCACCTGCGTTTCTTTGCCAGGGCTCTCTTGGGCTGGTGAAGCTTGCTTTATCTTCATGTGACATGCTGTCCCACCCTTGCTCTGGAGACATCCTTCAACAGATGACCAGTGCCCCAGGTCACTTGTCCCTCCCAAAGGATAACTCTGAGTTGCGTATTATACAATATCTACCAGAGCTGCCCACAGAAATTCCTGCCTGTGTTTCCTCCACGGGGGGTGGCTTCAGAGCAGATCCTTTGTGCCTGCCTTCTCCTTATCTCACATCCCCACTCCCCTACCCGTGTCCTCTAAACCTTCCAAATAAATTACTTGTCTCCAAAGCCTTGTCTCAGTGTCCGCTTCTGAAGAAATCCAAGTGAAGACAATGTTACCGTCATCATCATCATCATCATCCCCATTTTCAAATAAGCAAACTGTAGCACAGAGAGGTTAATTAACTTATCCAAAGTCACACAGCTGGAAGCAGTGAAGTCAGGATTCAAACTCAGGCAGTCTGACTCTTAACATTAGGCATAGTGATTACATTTTTTAAAAATTCAACTTTTAGCTACAGGAGGTACCTGTACAGGTTTGTTACAAGGGTATATTATACCCAGGTAGCAAGTATAGTACTCAATAGATCATTTCTCAACCCATTTCCCCTTCCTTCTTCCTGCCCCTAGTAGTTTGCAGTGTCTATTGCACCCACGTTTACGTCCGTATGTGCTGAATGTTTATCTCCTACTTATAAGTATTTTTCTTTCTGACTGAGCTGGGTAAATGGAGGAGAAGAGTTGCTTTATGGTGCCAAGGAGAAACCTTCTACACCAAAGCACTGTGTGTAACCATTGGCCAGGCATGCAAATGGTTTCATGTATTAATGCAAAGACAAGCTCTCTTCTCTAATGAAAATGTCAGCTCCCCAACACAGCCAGCTGTGATCCCATTGAAAGATGTGATTACGGAAGCCATGCTAATGGTGTTAACATGTTGCAAGGATTTCTGATGTGCTTGTAAACCTAAAACCGTAATTGCCAAAGCGAACGCATCTCCCACAAATCAAACCCCTCTGTATTGACAATTACATCCGGTGTTGCATGGAATGTAATGCCTAAATAATGAAGTCAAAGAACAATGCTAGAGACTGAGCATTTGAATATATTTGATTGATTCATTTCTCGCTCCCATTTAATAACCCACTTAGTCAGTGACGGTTAAGTGCTCAGAGAGAAAACATTTCACAGATTAATAACTGGATGTGGGTACAAGCTGGCACTCCCCTAATAGCAGCACAAAAATAGGTTATCGTCAAAAATCTGGATTCAACGTTCCAAAATGGGAATTCATGCTTTTCTTTTATATGGTTCCATACTTATCACCACAGGCTAATGAAACATAAATCAGAAATCTGGAGCTAATAAATGCAATTCCAGGGGAGTATTTTTTTTTTATTTAATACCTTCCAAGACCGTGATCTTGTTCAAGATCTTTAATGTTCAAATTACAATGTGTGAATATTAAGCATATTCGATTATGATTGAACTCTCTGAAAAGCTAATTTATGAACCCTGCAGCCTAACACATTTGCACCATTTAAAAAAGGACATGACCACAGTTCGTTTATACCAATTTCTCCAGCATAGAGATAAACACTCCTAAACTGCCTACATGAATAAAGTTATGTGCCTGTAACTTTATTATAGGCTGGGTTGTATGATTTCTGTAGAGAGATATGCAATTAAATGATATTGACTCTGTGTTTAAAGCAACTTTGGCAGAAATTTTACATTGGGGAATGTTCTCTTAAGTTCTTTTCTTGCTGTTCTGGTGGAAAAAAGATAGGTGGTCAGACAAGGGACCTGACTCAAGTCAGACAGTGACAAAATGGGACTTCCTCCCTAGCTATAATTCTCTTTCTGCAATAATTTCACTGCCTCTTGTGAGACAATAGCTTCCCCTAATGAACTCAGTTTTAATACGAGTTTAACAAATCCTTAACCCTTTGTTATGATATTTACTATCTTTCATGATGTTTACCATGGAATGCCCAAGCCATCAGGCATGATGAGAACTTCTTTGTGTCCTTCCAAGTGTCCAGCCAGCCTGGCAGGACACATCACTGACATTGTAAGGAAGAATAAGGAACACGTTTCCCATGTGCTGTGAAATATCCTGGCCTGCAGAGGTCCTGGTCCATCCATTCTCTGGGTTATTGACTTTTGCCACAGCCTAATTTTTAAAAATTTATTGGCCAGGCATGGTGGCTCATGCCTGTAATGCCAGCACTTTGGTAGACCAAGGAGGGGGATTACTTGAGGTCAGGAGTTTGCGACAA
This sequence comes from Sapajus apella, assembly GCF_009761245.1. Lineage (NCBI taxonomy): Eukaryota > Metazoa > Chordata > Mammalia > Primates > Cebidae > Sapajus > Sapajus apella. The sequence continues at coordinate 4,499,370 of NW_022436991.1, read as the reverse complement.
GGCTGGCCAACATCATGAAACCCTTCCTCTACTAAAAATACAAAAATTAGCCAGGCGTGGTGGCAGGCACCCATAATCCCAGCTAGTTGGGAGGCTGAGGCAGGAGAGTCACTTGAACCTGGGAGGCAGAGTTGCAGTGAGCCAAGAATGCATCACTGCACTATGACCTGGGGGACAGAGGGAGACTCCGTCTCAAAAAAAAAAAAAAAATTATTGCAAAGAAGAGGATGGATGATGCCAATTTGGTAAAACTGAAATGCAACATTAAAACTCAGGCTGGGTAAATATTAGGGCAAGAATGGGTAAAATGTAATGCTGAGATTTACTTCTCCAGACCTTGCGCATTTATTCCAGTGAAGGCTTTTGACTCTGAACCCCCGACAGTCAAGATACAAAGGGACACTGTGTCCATTATATGGGTTCCGCAGGCAAAGCAGACATTGCCTGGCCCTGAGCATGATTGCCACTAAGCTAAAAAGTGCATGTCGGAGACCTGGTAACTACTCTCCACCCTCCCCCCACTCTGCCCTCTATCTCCCCTCACATTCTATAAGCAGATTCCCTGGAGCTCACAGTGTCTCTGTGCAATTTAGTAATAAATTTATTTTATATAAATTATATTAAAATATATATGTAAGTTATATACAAATATATATTATGTAGAGAGAAATACATTTATTTATTGGTAAATAAATGGTGTTTCACACAAGGAAGAAGACATCCCTTTCCCTGGAGGACGCAGCCAGAGAAAACAGCTTGGTGAACAAGCTGGCTTGATCTCAGCCTCTGTGTACTTCTTTGCCTAGACGATGCACAAGGACTCGGATTTGATTCTTAAGGTTTTTCGTGCAGGTCTTGAAATGGAACCACAGAGAGATGGGATGGACACAGTTTCAACAATGAGAACAATACACTTTCCCTGAGACACTGTTTCAGTCCTTGGTGGAAGCCAAGATATATGTCTAGGAGAAAACAATTCTATGGGGGCCAAGACACTGTTGTTCTAAAATCCCTGGTGGTCTAGTTCAGGGTTTTCTAATATGGTAGATGAGCTGAGTGTGCTTCAGCCAGTCTGCCTAGTTCTACTGCTCTCAACAAGTTCATAAGACTTAAGGATAGATCACTGATGCTGGGAACCATTCAGCAAAGCCATGGTGCTAGAGGAACATTAATAGAGAGACATCCAGTCCAGGAGCAGATCTACCAGGGCCCATGAGAGTTTTCTACCCTGGGGCAAGAATGGAACACTGACGGCCTGAGATACTGGGACAACTCCTACTTCTCTCTTTTATTCTATTTTCATAAATAAGCTCCTTTGAGTGGCTTGATTTAAAGAGTCATTTGAGCAAATCCAAGGGCATAGAAACAAGCTGTACATTATCAAGGTATCCTAGAAATCATTTGGTTGTACAGAGTAAAGGTTAACGAGTTGGAGCTGCTTAAAGAACAATGACAGATGTGACAAGCTTTGGCATTAGGGAAAAAAACAGAAAGAGAACAGGGAGAACTGATTCAAGCCCTGGAGCTTGTTTATTTGAAGCAATCTTCCATAATCCTCTGACTCTCAAAATCCAACCAGAGACACCAACTTAGAATACTGAACTATTACATTTTCCAAAAACGTGGTGTCACTCAATGGGAGGGTTCCCTGTTTCTTTAAAAGTTCCCACCAAGATGATCCTCTGTCTGGAAAAGTCCTTAGGAATATACCAAATCCTAAGGCTGCCATGAGGAAGGAGTCTTTGCTGATATAATTAATGCTGGCCATCCAGGAAGCAGTATGCAAATGATGACTGCGCTGATTGGACAGAGCCTGGAAACCAGGACAAAATGCCAACCAATGCCTGTGCACTAGGTTTTAATCCTCCCATTACTATTTTCACTGTTCCTCTGGGACTAAAAATGTCTTCACCCTCTCACTCAGCAAGCTGGGAGGAAAGATTTCACCATGAACTACCTGATACTAGAGCTATAGAAAGTTAGCCTGTGTGAGAAAAGATCAGGCTGAACAGAAGCTAATTCCTGCCCCCATTCCCAGAGTTTTGTTCATGACCTATTGTATTATGGTCAACATCTGGAATGAACAGCTAATAATCGCAACAATGCCTTGAGGGGTTTTTACCTATTTACATATAAATAGTTCTGACCAGAGCTGGCCACCAGCAATGGTTAATTTAATTTACTCTCCCTTGGCAAAAGAATAGTCATTGGATTTCCAGCACTTTTAACCTTGGCAGACCCTTGGGAAATAAAAATTAGATTGAGAGAAAATTACCAGTGGTGGAGAACAGTATAAAAGTGACAATGACATATATAAACCTCCAGCAGGAGCGGAATAAAGTGGCATATTATTGTTTGCTGACTCCCAAAGTTCAATATTTCTTGTGTGATTTACACTTCCACCATCATCTCACCCCTGGAGTCATTCTGGCCACTCTGGGAAGTCTCCCCCAAGATGCACATCCTTGTTACTGTCAGAGAAGGGGCATATTGCCTGGCTAAGCAGCAAGAGATGTTTAGACAAAGAGCCATAAGAAAATGGGTTTCAACAAATAAGAGTTTAAAGAGGTGTCTGGAAATATGAGACTGCAAATATATGGGAAAGAAAAGTAGACAATCCCTGCCTTTGCAGTCGTGTGTGAGTGTGTGTGTGTGTGTGTGTGTGTGTGTGTGTGTGTTTAAAGAGGTGTCTGGAATGAGAAGTAGATGAGTGTCTGGGGTGTTCCAGGCTACTTGTTGCACTTCCTCTATAGAATTCTATCAATATAATCTGTGTGCAAACTCAGCTTTGATTGGAGGGTGATGATGCCAGCTTAGCCTCATTACCCATCAGTTGATGCTCCTATTACATGAACCACCTGTAGTATACACACACACACACACACACACACACACACACACACCACAATTGTTCCTTTTTCCTAAACTTTTGCTCATGTGGTGTTATCTACCTGGACCACCCTTCCTCCTACCCCTGTTTTGCCTGTCTAGCTCCTAACTTACCCTTTAAAACCTAGCCCAGGTGTCCCTTCCTCCAGGAAACTTTGCCTGATTACCTCCAGGCCAGAGGAGTACTTTCTTTAGTATTAGCCTCCTGAATTTGCCACTTTCATTATTTGCATCAAGCTACTTATGTGTCTTTTTTGCTTGTTGGTTTTGAGGCAGAGTCTCACTCTGTTGCACAGGCAGCAGTGCAGCGACGTAATCTCAGCTCACTGCAACATCCGCCTCCCAGGTTCAAGCAATTCTCCTGCCTCAGCCTCCTGAATAGCTGTGATTACAGACACATGCTAATTTTTTGTGTTTTTAGTAGAGATGGGCCAACCTGGTCTTGAACTCCTGACCACAGGTGATCCATCTGCCTCAGCCTCCCAAAGTGCTGGGTTACAGGCATGAACCATCACATCTGACCCTACTTATAGGTCTTTCTATCTCACATTCAGAACATGTAATGAGACTACTGTGACCTTCAAAAAGAAAAAAAGAAGAAAAGAAAAAAATAGAGAACAGAACATTTAAGCCTGAAGAGAGAGGTCAGAGTATAAAACAAAGAACAGAGGCAAGAAAGTTAGGAAACTCCTAAATGACAACTCCAGCTAGATAGGCTTCCTGGTACAAGCTTTTATTTATTTACCTATTTTTTTTTATTGTACTTTAGGTTCTGGGGTACATGTGCCGATCATGCAGGATTGTTGCATAGGTACATACATGGCAACGTAGTTTGCTGCCTCCATTCCCCCATCACCTATATCTGGTATTTCTCCCCATGTTATCCCTCCCTAACTTCCCCACCCCCCCACTATCCCTCCCTTGGCACCCCCCATCAGACCCCAGTGTATGATGCTCCCCTCCCTGTGTCCATGTGTCCTCATTGTTCAACACCCACTTATGAGTGAGAACATGTGGTGTTTGATTTTCTGTTCTTGTGTCAATTTGCTGAGGATTATGGTTTCCAGATTCATCCATGTCCCTACAAATGACACAAACTCACCATTTTTTATGGCTGCATAGTATTGCATGGTGTATATGTGCCACATTTTCCTTGTCCAGTCTATCGTCGATGGGCATTTGGGTTGGTTCCAGGGCTTTTCTTTTATTGTGCATTACACAGTTGTATTTTTATTTGTGTGATCATCTAATTAATGTGCACACACACAACTCTAAAGGAAGAGATTGTGTCTCCCTTCTTTTCTATATTTTCAGTGCCTAGCACATGGATAGTGCCCTATGAATCTGTATGTAATGAATTAGTTCTTAATTAATAAAAAGGCATAAAATAGTTCAGGGAGAAAAAAGTACACATAAGGTCATAAATGGGGCTAAATTCCAGAGTTCGTTTGTACATGGCACAAGGATAGACAGGAACACCGTGTAGAAATAACGGATATCGAGTTCTACTTCTGATAAATTTACATCCAAGCCTGGGAATGTCTGATTCTAAGACTTATCTTTAAACAAATATTGAAACTGGCATGGGATTTCTCTTGCCCAACAGAACCCAAAACCCATAATGTACAGAGGATAAACAGGTTTAAGTGATAAAGCTGTCCAGAATTCACGAACACCTTTATTTTACATGTAATGAGGTGGAACAAGATGGTCCTCACTTCCCAACCGGTGTAATAACATCTCATGAAGAGAGGGGATTGCATTTGTTTAGGAGACACTTCGACTTTGTTTGGAATGGAACATGAAGACCCCAAAAGTCATGTGATAGTCATCAGAGTGCCTTGAATAAAGGTGATCACAATGAACTTTGGGCTGTTTTCTTCACCAAGCACCATCGTGAGTAGAATTTGTTAAGCTGGAAGTGAAGAATTGTTGTGATAATAGAGAAGAGAGGAGCCAGGGGATTGCGTTGGGTGTCCAGGGAGAAAGACACAGGAGTGAAGTAACAATAAGAGACGGCGATTTTTCCAGGTGCTTGCTGTGCGCAATGTGATATAAACTCACTCCTATGTCTCATCTACAATGTCTTTAGTAAGTTAATGCTTAACTCATTCAATGCTCTTGGGTGGGTGGGTCTTTATTCACTGCAGAGGTAAGAGGAGCCTCAGAGAGCAAGACAAGTGAATAGCTGACTCCTAGGTTTTAAAAGAATAAGGGACAGGATTCCTAGCTGAGCTGATTTGTAAAGAGCCCCCTGCTAGTCATGGACTGAGCCATTTCAAATTCATCAGTTTCATCTCCCTCTCTCCTATACCTTAAAGATTTCAATTAGCCATTTAGCAAGGTACTGCAGGGAATACGGAAGGAAGGGTGAGTTTATTCTGATGAGTTGTTTTCAACATTTATTGACACCTAATAAATGTCAAACAGGATTATCTCATCTAAATTTCACAGAAGCTTTATGGGGAGGTTGGTGCTATTTCTATTACGTAGATGAAGAATGAAAACTCAATACCAAGGAGGTAAATTGTCCCAAGTTGTATAGCCAGTAAGTTTTAGAGCCTGGATTTGAATTCCCACTGTCTGTCCAGCATATTACACTATGTCTTAAAAAGGGCTAGGTGATTGCTAAGGAAGATCGAGGGAAACATATTTGCAGTGATGTGGGGTTGAGGTGGGAGATGATGCCACCAAAATTCAGGAAAGTTTTCTTGAAGGTAACTGTTACCATAAAGCACTTTAATCCTCTAGTCAACCAGAAAAGGTGCCACTGGTGAGATGGATAACCACGGACTTGGGAATTGCAGGACTTTATTTTGGCATAATTACCAAAGGAAGTCAGACAGTATTGTGTAAATGCAGGCTCTGGAATCAGGCAAATCCTGGTTTGAATCATGGTTCTGATTTATTATCTAAAATAGTTCAACTCTAAATTGCCCTTTAGAAATAATCATCATAAACATAAATTTAACAATTAGTCAAAAGAAGAGCTGCTCTTCTGAATCAGGGAGCAACTGCCATCAGAGAATAATAACCCTAAATCTTTTTCACTGAATTCACAGCAGTCCTCAGTTAACAGACCATAAGAGCTCAATCTTGCAATTTTCTTAATTCCTAAAAATAAACTGAAACCTCTGGTGTCTGTGGGATGAATCTTAATTTATGAAGGAGACTACGTTGATGTGGGTGCTTGTTTTGTGACCTTGAGCCAGTGACTTCATGTCTCCCAGCCTCTGGTCTGTCATCTGTAAAACAGGCATAATCACATATGGCAGTTAATTTTGTAGATGATGTGAGATAATGCAGGTAAAGTCCTGAGCACAGTGCCTGGCACAAAGCAAGCACCCAGTAAGAGGGAGTGACGAGGATGGGGATGATGATGTCAAGGACAAAAACAAGGATGCAAAGATAAGAGCAAGCTAAGAAAATTTGATGTTGATGTTGATGACGCTGAAGTTGATGTGGCAGTGTTGGTGGTAACAGTGGATGACAGTGATGACAAAGACAAAGACAACAATGAAATGATAAGGCCACATGAGCAATGAGCCCTCAGCATGACATGCTGTTTGTTGCTGCTGATAAAGTTGTGGCAGTAAACAATACGAAGAAGAAGAAATAAGAAGGAAGGAGGAAGGGAAACATGAAAAAGGATTTGATATGTTTTGATTTTGTGTCTCAACCCAAATCTCACCTTGAATTGTAATAATCCCCACATGTCATGGGAGGTACCCGGTAGGAGGTGATCGAATCATGGGGTGGGTGTTTCCCATGCTGTTCTCATGATAGTGAGTAAGTCTCATGAGATCTGAGGGTTTTCTAAAAGGCAGCTCCCCTGCACATACCATCTGGTCTGCCTCCATGTAAGACATCCCTTTGCTCTTCCTTCATCTTCTACCATGATCATGAGGCCTCCCCCGCCATGTGGATCTGTGAGTCCATTAAACCTCTTTTCCTTTTTTTTTTGAGACGGAGTCTTGCTCTGTCACCCAGGCTGGAGTGCAGGGGCATGATCTTGGCTAGCTGCAATGTCTGCCTCCCAGGTTCAAGCAATTCTCCTGCCTCAGCCTTCTGAGTAGCTGGGACTGCAGGTGCCCAACACCACGCCCAGCTAATTTTTTGTATTTTTAGTAGAGATGGGGTTTCACCATGTTAACCATGATGGTCTCAATCTCCTGACCTCGTGATCTGCCTGCCTTAGCCTCCCAAAGTGCTGGAATTACAGGCATGAGCCACTGTGCCTGGCCTAATCCTCTTTTCTTTATAAATTACCAGTCTCAGGTATGTCTTCATCAGCAGTATCAGAACAGACTAATACAGGGTTAAAAGAAGAAAGAAGAGGATCTCCATAAAACATTGACTTCAACTCATGGGTAACTGGGTTTCACCTGCCCAAGCCTAAGGTACTCTGCTTCTCCAACCACAACAGATATTCTCTTCCTGATTAGAGGAGCAATGCCAAGCACACCAATGGACATCATCTCCGGGAACCCTCTAAGCCCATTCGTCACCTTGCTCTGTCTTCCCATCAAGGATGAAAAAGGGATGTTATTTTTTTTTATTCTCTACATGAGGAGGATGATGCATCTATAAACTCACCATAACCTCATAGCCACATGCCTCTGTGATGTGGTTCCAGCAGCACCAAGACTAACAAAATACAGCATCAATCCTCAAGATCCTAGTTTGTGGCTGGACTGAGACCGCGCCAGGGAGGATCTGGCCAAATCGCTTCTTCGGTGTTATCATTTATGAAACAGAAATGAAGCCTTTTCAGGAGTTATAAGTACATCAAATGGATGACTAAGATCATACAAGCAAATGTGCTCCGAGTTCTTTCAAGTAGTGACCATGAATATCTTAATTTTTTTCATTATGAAATGGAAAATTATCCTCCTGATTAAAAGCACAATTTTTAACCTTTTAGCAAGTCCGTTAATCTCTCTGCATGTCTACATGATGAAATAATAAGTTTCTGTAGTAGTATCAACCTTTTAAGATGAAGTGAACCTTAACTAAGTTAATTTATACAGTTTAACATAGTATCTTTTCTACAGTATCCTTCAGCAATATTAGCTGATAGCATCGTTACTATTATGTAAGAGACAAAAAGAAAACTTTAAAATATACGAAAAATACATATCTGATTATGTGAATCCTATGCTTAAAACTTTCAATGATTTCCTCAGAGTTCTAAGGATGAATCCAAACGCCTTAACATAGCTGCAAAGCTCTTTATGACCTGGATTCTGCTGAACTCTCACCACAGACTAAACCCTCCTAAACTGTTCTTATACCTTTTGGGTTTCCAGTTCTTTCTGTATTTGCACTCTTCCATCCCACTGTTGGCCTTCCTCACACACTCAGCCCCCAGGCTGGGGGGACTGCCTTCCTCCACAAGCCCACAGCTCTTTAAGCCTCTGTGATCACAGTGCAGTTGAATGATTTCCTGGTGATTTATCTGTTTTCTCAACTACTTGGGGCTAAGGTGGTATATTAATGGTTCTTCCTTATCATCTAGCATAGCACCTGGCACAGAGCAGAGCCCAACAAATGTTTGCTGAATGAAGAAAGGAGTACTGTGATTGATGTTAGCATGGGGCACAGAGGAGGGGTGTGGTGGGGGAATTAGAGGGAGATCAATGGAGGATGATACCTGAACATGATCTTTGTGGACAGGCAAGATTTACTCTGGCAGATTTAAAGGAAAGGAAAAAAAGCAATGACAATACAGAAAGAGAGAACAGCATGGGCAAAGCAAAGAGGTCTAACCAAGCATGATACATTTAGGGCAACTTCATACAGTCACATAGCGCTGTAATACTCCAGAGTAAGGAAATAAAAGACAGCATTGGGCTGTGTGTGCCAACAAGATACCTGGTCTTTGTCCCGCAAAGACTAAGCAATCGTTGAAGAATTTAAAGTAGATCACTGATCTGATCAGACAGAAGCATGAGATTAATGACTGGAACCTGCTAACACTCTTTGATATTTTCCTCTTCTTTCTTCCCACCCTCCCATCCTTTTCTCTCCCACCTTCCATCTTCTTCCATCGTCTTCTAAAATATATTCTTTCATTTTCTACAGTTTTCATTCACATGGATAAATGTTGACCCCAGCTGTTAGAGGATCGTGAATTATGCCAGGTAGGACTCCCAGCATCAGTCAGTATTCAAGGGGATAAAATTTCATTCTGATGACCTGGAATGCTAATGAACACTTCTCCCCAACATGAGGGCTCGAAAAATGGTCTGAAAATCAGGCAGAAATGGTATCGTTATCTTGATGTAAAGAGAACAGATCCATCACTTGCTTAAACTAATTATTTACTGGAGAGCAACGGTGGCAACACTGACCATTTCCAATGACCAATACATTTATTTTTAAATGGAAGATGTCATCCCTCCTCTTTGTTGAAACATCTGTCCTAACCTCCTTCAGTGATGAATACCCAGAAATTCCTGCTTAATAGTGTGATTAGTGAAATTACTTTAAGATCGTGATTACCAAACTCAAAGTCCGGGACTATTTTACGTATTCAAGTTAGGGCTTAGGGGTAGAGTTTAGCGTTCAGGGTTAGGGTCATGGTTAACGTTAAGGTTACACTTGTTAGACTTGATTAGAGTAAATCTTAGGGTAAAGGCTAAAATTAAGGGTAGGGCTATATTAGGGTTAAGGTTAGAGATAAGATCAGGGAAACTAATGGGGAAAGGGAAATGAGATTAGAAGGCAGTTAAGATTCAGGCTACTCATATGTACACATTCCACATCAAACTCATGGTTTCCCTATTTTTTTCTGTTCAGTTTCACTTGAAACAATAATAAAAGGAAGCTACTTTTCCCTGATTCATAGACAGGGTTTGAAACTCACAGAACTAAAGAAACTCACAAGCCATGTATCAGAGCCAATGACTGACACCACATTCCATTTTTCAGGAATTCAGTAGCCTCATGAATAAAAAGCATTTCGACTTCTGCAGATGACATCCTACTTACAGAGCTAAAGCTGCCTCAGGTTTGCCAGAAACTGCCCCGTGACAGGGTTTGGGGTAGGGATACAGATTATCCACTTACGGACCCCTTGGGCAAGTGGACAATCTGTATAACTTTCCCTCCTGACTGGCAGGAGTCAGAGAATATGGCCAGAAATGGGAACAGGGCCATGCTTACCATCTTTGGTGGTAAATGGAAATAAGGAAACTATTTAAGAATGATTATGGTCTGAGCCAGGTAGAAAAGACAAAGAACAGGATTCTGGCTCTGAGAGGTTAAGCAGCAAACACTTCCTGAAGCCAAGAATGTGGGATGGCACGGGAACTAACAATTGATCAGGCATGGTAAGTGAGCCTGGAGAAATTTTTGACACTATGTACCTTTATAACAGAGTGGGGTTCAGCAAAATATTTCTGTAAAGGATCAGACAGCAATACTATTTTAGGCTTTGTGGGCTGTATTCAGCCTCTGTCCTAACTACTCAACTAGTGCTCTAGAACAAAAGCAGCCATGGATGAGACATATATGAATGACTGTGAATGTGTTCCAATAAAACTTTATTTAGGAAAATACACGGGAAGCCACATTTGGCCTGTGGACCACGGTTTGTTGACCCTTGTACTAGGGTATTTGGAGAGCTTGTTTTGTGAACCTCCAAAAGCACAGTCTCCTAAGAATTAAGCCAATATAGACACAAGCAGAATGAAGACATTGGAAAGCAAGACCAAGACTATAACATTATCAGAAACCCTGAATCCAGTCATACCTGAAGGTAATTTCCTCATTTATGTAAAACAATAAATCTCCTTCTTTTATTGTTATTGTTTAAGTAGGGTGAGTTAGGTTTCTGTCCACTGCAACCAAAAAGTCCTTATTGGTACACAACACACACAGAATATCAGAAAAAAAATAATCAGGTCTCATTACAAATCTTCTGAGTTCCATTCCAGTGCTCTTTCATTTCAACAAGCAGCAGACGCAAAAGAATGCCCTAGCTGAGATATCTTTTGTGGCCAAAGACCCATGTTGCTAATGTGAACCTAGATTTTGCTCCAAAACATTCTTGCTTCTCGGAGTGTCATTAAAGGAAAGTGTGTGCCTAGGAAATGCTGCCCACGGATGAGGAAAGTTGACAGAACAGCCCCGAAGGGCCAGATGGATTCCAGACAGCTGTGACTTGATGGAGGCACTCCACTTGGGAAGACCAGGGACAGCCCAGCATGAAGAGCATCAATTAGCAACCTCTTTTGAGAGAGGATGATTACAGCATGCCAGTGCAATCAAGCTTCATGCAGCCACTACACATAATGGTTATTGAGTCCCTGTAGAAACATGAAGACATGTGTGGTATGATTTTTAAAAGAGAGTAGCAGAATGCACTGGGATTCATACACTGCTGAAGAGATTGTGAACTGGTACAAGCTCTTTAGAAAGCAATTTGGCAATAGGTATCAAAAACCTTTAAAATTCAAAACCTCATGACCTTTGATGCAGTCAGCATCCTTCACCCCTGTAAGAATCGACTCCAAGCACATATTAGCAAGGCAAACACATATTTCTGCACAAAGATGTTCATCACAGCATTGAGTATAATAGCAAAAAAAGAAAGTGTACATGCGGCACTGTTCACAATAGCAAAGACTTGGAACCAGCCCAAATGCCCATCAGTGATAGGCTGGATAATGAAAGTGGCACATATATGGAGTACTATGCAGCCATAATAAAGGATGGGTTCATGTCCTTTGCAGGGACATGGATGAAGCTGGAAACCATCATTCTCAGCAAACTGACACAAGAACAGAAAAATCAAACACTGCATGTTCTCACTCATAAGTGAGTGTTGAACAATGAGAACACATGGACACGGGAGGGGAACTTTACACACCAGGGCCTGTTGGCACGTGGGGGGCTAGGGGAGGGATAGCAGGGGGTAGGTGGATAGGGGAGGGATAGCATTAGGAGAAATACCTAATGTAGATGACGGGGTGATGGATGCAGCAAACCACCATGGCATGTGTATACTTAAGTAACAAACCTGCACGTTCTGCACATGTACCCCAGAACTTGAAGTATAATAAAGTGTACAAATGCCAAAGGTAGGAAATTAATGAGAAATATTTATGATACATAGCTATAGAATAGGAAATTATGGCAGCCATCAAGAATATGACTAAGAAGAGTCTTTAATCACATGAGAAAATATCCACACTACGGGCGGTGACAAGGCAGGATACAGATTGCATACATAAAATGATAACCAGTAAATAAACATGTGGCATGAGTTGTTATTTTTATTTACCTGGTACAGTGATGAAAGGTTGGAGTTGAAGGACTCAGGGCTCCTTTTATGGGCTTATTCACATGGGGATGTTTGGGGCTAAAGAAGAATCAATGAGGTAGGAGACTTCCTAGAGAGAGGAGAAAATAAGACAATTAAAGCAATGTAATAATAGGACAATGTCGGATCCCTCACTATGATATTTTTGAGGTTCCCACTGAGAAGTTCTAGGCAGAATTCGAAAGATATTAAATGTCACTCTTCAAGGAAGCTTTCCCATTCCCCCAGTGACCAGGTCATATGCCCCTGATCTATGCTTTCAAAGTTTTTTATGTTTCTCCTTCCAAAAACATAAGAGATATTATCATTGTCTATTTAGATGTTATGTGATTCTCACTCAGTTCTGCATTGTTGAACATGGTAGTCACTATAAATAGCATGTGGCTATTTCTATTTAAATTTAAGTCAAATAAAGCAAAACTTAAAAATACATTTCTCGCTTACACTGACCACATTTTCAGTACGTGATAGCCACATGTGGTAAGTGGCCACCATCACAGACAAGACAGATACAAAACATGTTCCTCACGGCAGTTTTATTGAGCAGTGCTGTCCTGGGCTGTAATTTTATGAGGCCTTGCTCACATGCTATTCCTAGTTCCTAGCACAAATATCTGGCATATTACAGGCATTCAATAAAAACCTATGCTGAAGGGGCCAGGAGCAGTGGCTCATACCTGTAATTCCAGTACTTTGGGAGGCTAAAGTGGGTGGATCATTTGAGGTGAGGAGTTCAAGACCAGCTTGGCCAACATGGTGAAACTTTGTTTCTACTAAAAATCCAAAAATTAGCTGGGCATGGTGGCATGAGCCAGTAATTCCAGCTACTCAAGAGGCAAAGCAGGAGAATCACTTTTACCTAGGAGGCAGAGGTTGCAGTGAGCAGAGATTGCACCACTGCACTCCAGCCTAGATAACAGAGCAAGACTCCATCTCAAAAAAGACTCCATCTCAAAAAAGAAAAAATATATATATTCCATATATATAATACATATATAAACTATATCTCAAGAAAAAAATATATATTCCATGTATGTATTCCTTATATATATATTCCATATATACATATATATATTCACCATATACATGCTGAAGGAATACAATATGGAAATGATTTTATAAAAAGGAGGTCCTTAGTATGCGGAGAGGAAATACACACACACACACACACACACACACACACACACACACACACACACTCCTCAGATATGTTCCTTTTTCAAATAACCAGCACCATCAAGATCTCATTAGGAATGTATTTGGTAAGGAATAAACACAATAAATAATGAGTAGGCATTCAAACAGGCAGGATGGGTCCTGACAGTGAGGGTGTCTGTGATGACATAAATCACAGCACATCTAGCTTCTCAGGACCACATCTGACCTGGAAGCAGCATGTCCCCATCATAGGGGCTGGAGTGCTTGGTGTGACAGAGCCAACTGAGGAGCTGATGGTGGCCGGCCTATTCTCTCAACACTGGCATTTTTTTTTCCCTGACAGCTAAAAGATAAAAAGTCTGCCATCTTGGCCATGTACATGGACATGAGGGTTCTGAACCTAGGGCTCTAGAAGACCCATGCCATTCAACCTCTCTCTGTCTCCTCTGCCCAAAGAAAAAGACAGTAATTCAAGAACCTCAACGTGGAGCTGCATGAAATTGTTCTGTAACACACTTTCTCACCTATAGGAGGTGCTCAGATAAATGTTGAATTAACAGATAAGTCTGCAGCCATAAAAAGGAATGAGATCAGGTCCTTTACAGGGACATAGATGGAGCTGGAGGCCATTATCCTCAGCAAACTAACACAGAAACAGAAAACCAAACACCGCATGTTCTCACTTACAAGTGGGAGTTGAGCAATGAGAACACATGAACACAGGGAGGGGAACAACACACACTGGGGCCTGCTGGGGTTAAGGTGGGGGAAGAGAGAGCATTAGGAAAGCTAGGCTTAATACCTGGATGATGGGTTGATAGGTACAGAAAACCACCATGGCATACATTTGCCTGTGTATGCACATGTACTCTGAAACTTAAAAGTAAAAATTTAATTTAAAAAAAAGACATTACAAAACAAACCAAAACAGGCAAATCTTTGTCTTGGCAGGCTGGTAAATGGTAAGGAACACTCATGTGTTCATTCAACAAGTGTTTATTGAGCGCCAACTAGGTGTTAAGAATTATTTTAGGAATTTGAAATAGACCTGTGAACAAAACAGAAATCAACAAAAATGTCTGCCTTCATGAAACTTACAAGCCAGGCTGATTTTCAGCCCTGGCTGGATATTAGAATCACCAGGGAAGTTCTGAAAAATCTCATTGCTTGGGACACACCGCAGAGAAATTCTGAAATTCTATAGTCAAAGACAGGGAATAGGAAGAGGCTGTTTTCTAAGTTTCCCAGGAGAGTCAAAGTACAATCACCTGGGAGTCTCAGAGCCACTGTTGTAAAACAACTGTTCTCAAAATGTGGTTCCTGGCCTGGCAGTAGTGGCATCATCTGAAAACTTGTTAGAAATGCAAATTCTCAGACCTCTCACCAGAGGTACAGAATCAGAAACCCAGTGAGTGGGACCCAGCAAGCTGTGTTTTCACAAGATCTCTATATGATTTTGATACGCACTTAAATTTGAGAACCATTGCTCTAAGCAACATTGTCTGGGGAGACGAGTTTTATGAGGCAGAGGCGTCTTCCTCTCCTTTTCCCAGTGCCCTTCTACCAAGTCACTAAACCTGGAGAGGGATCCCAAGAGCAGCCTCCCCACGTTGGTACCTGACAGCCACACTGGGTTTTCAGCAGCTCTCTCCAGCCACTCAGGACGCTGCCTCATTTACCAAGACTCCTCTCCCCACCCAGTTCCCCACTTAGCAAATCCTTCCCAGCTGCTCAGAGGCCCAGCACAGACGTCCTCCAGCGGACCTTCCCATCATAAACTGCAGACATCATGGTCTCTCACAGCTATCTGAGGTCCTGATCTCCCACAGGACTGCACAGAAAGGGTACACATTCATATACCAAGGCATGACCCACTGTGGCACACTCACACCCAGAACCTCATTTTACACAACACATACAAACACATCCCTACTCTATCACACATATGATGTCACAAACACACAATCACATATTCACAGTTACACATACATTCACATCCTCTTACTCTATTCTACACACAGACACATGCACATACACTATCATGGTACCAGCGGTTCTCAAATGTATGTAAACATTGGGAGCTTTAAAAAATTCTGATGTTCAGGCCACAGCTCACACCAGTTAAGTCAGGATCTCTGGAGCTGAAAGCCAGGTACATATCTGGTTTTAAAAGCTATCCAAAGCATGCATATATATATATATCATAGCTCTGTATTCACTTATTGATTAATGGGCATTTGGGCTGCTTCCACATTTTTGCAATTGCAAATTGTGCTGCTATAAACATGGGTGTGCAAGTGTTTTTTTTGTGTAATGACTTATTTTCCTCTGGGTAGGTACCCAGTAATGGGATTGCTGAATCAAAGGATAGTTCTATTTTTAGTTCTTTAAGAAATATTCACACTGTTTTCCATAGTGGTTGTACTAGTTTACATTCCAACTAGCGGTGTGGAAGTGTTCCCTTTCCAACTGCATCCACACCATGTGTTGCTTTTTAATTTTATTTTTTTATTATGGCTATTCTTGCACAAGTAAGGTGGTATTGCATTGTGGTTTTGATTTGCATTTCCCTGATCATTAGTGATGTTGAACATTTTTTCATATGTTTGTTGGCCATTTGTATATCTTCTTTTGAGAACTGTGTATTTATATCTTTAGCCAACTTTTTGATGGAACTGTTTGGGTTTTTTCTTGCTAATTTGAGTTCATTGTATACATGATGGAATACTACTCAGCCATAAAAAGGAGCGAATTAATGGCATTCACTGCAACCTAGATGGGATTGGAGATAATTATTCCAAGTGAAGTAACTCAGGAATGGAAACCTAAACATCGTATGTTCTCACTCATAAGTGGGAGCTAAGCTTTGAGGATGCAAAGGCATAAGAATGATACAATGGACTTTGGGCACTCAGGGGGAAAGTAGGGAGAGGGTTAGAGATAAAAGACTACAAATTGGGTGCAGTGTGTACTGCTTGCATAATGGGTGCACCAAAATCTCACAAATCACCAGTGAGGAACTTACTCATGTAACCAAATACCACCTGCTCCCCAAAAGCCTATGGAAATATAAAGTTAAAAAGAAACGGAGGGAACTGTAATAAATAAATAAATAAATAAAATTCTGCCAAGAAATTTAAAAAGCTACCCAAGTGATTCTAACGTGCAACCAAGGTTGAAAACTACTACTCTATACCATGGCCTTATGACAGAAAGGAGAAATAAGAGGGTGTCAACTTCTTTTCACAATGGAAGAGGCAAGACAAACGGAGAAAACTGAATTTAAAGGACTTCCAAACATCTCTGGTGGAATCTCGGGAGTTATAAACATCCAGACCACTCATCTGGTGTTTCTTGACCACGTCCCACCATGCCTTCTTTCATTTGTGGATGTTCATTAGTCCATGACCACTAGGAACACACTTTTGTCAAACGAAGTCGAGTTTATTGATCCAATGCACTGGAGGACACGGTGCACCATGGAGAACCGTGAGGCATCTCTGTAAGACACTGAGCTGGAGCTTCTTGCAGGATTTGAGCCTGTGCTGTATGACTTGGAGAAGGTTTCAAGGAAGCAGGGATTGGCTATGTCAGGAAGGCAGGCCAATTCCATGACTAGGTCTTATCTGGGAGTCAAGAGGAACGAAATAGACTTAAACCTCTACTTTATTTACTATGATTATAATTGATAAAGAAGCAGGCATACAGCAGGGAATAAAGATATTTGATGATTCTTATGCTTTGGACAATGTTCTTGCTTTTGTGTGTGCTCAGATGCAATTATGGGCCAGTCTTGTGTTTGTCTTGCTCCATTATTAGCCACAGAGTAGTCCTTGTCTGACGTTGGTCATTTGTGAAATGGTTCCTGTTCAGCAGAACAGCAGGGGAGACTAGCTGGACATGCCAGGCCAGCTCCCCTATCAGCAGCTGCCTTTTCCTTTCCCCTGTCTCATCCTCTGTTCTCCATGTTAACTCTGCATGGTCTCTTTGCTTTTAAAATGTGTCTGCTTCTTCCACAAAGTAATTAACTTCATCTTTTCAACGTCCTTTATAATACATGACACAGTGGTGGGCATATAGGTGAGGGAATTCTAACAATCTCATTAATTAGCTCTCAAAGGCCCCACATCCTAATATCATCATACTGGGGGTTAGAATTTAAAAATGTAAATTTTTGGCCAGGCATGGTGGCTCGTATCTGTAATCCCAGCACTTTGGGAGGCTGAGGCAGGTGGAACACTTGAGGTCAGGAGTTTGAGACCAGCCTGGCCAACACGGTGGAACCCCATCTCTAGAAAAATACAAAAATTAGCCGGGCACAGTGGTGTCTACCTGTAATCCCAGCTACTCGGGAGGCTGAGGCAGGAGTATTGCTTGAGCCTGGGAGGTAGAGGTTGCAGTGAACTGAGATCACACCACTGAACTCCAGCCTGGGCAACAGAGGAAAACCCGTTTTGAACAAACAAACAAACTATATATATGTATATACACACATATATGTGTATATATATACACACACATATGTGTATATATATACACACATATGTATATATATATAGTTTATTATATGTTTGTGTTATATATATATATCATATATATAATTTTGGGGGAACACATAATTCAATGCAAAGTCCAAATGAAATTGTTTCCTGGAATGGAAGCATGAAAAAAACAGCTATGTTCTAAAATCATCTGTTAATGTATACACATAATTAAAATTGCTATATGAACAAAAAAATCTAACTAGACCTTTGACTTTCTCATTTGCATCTCCAGAAATTTACGTATTCAAGTTGGTTTTTTCGAAATGCATTTAATCATCATTAAAAAATGAGAGTTATCGGTTTCAGAGACACAGAATAATTTAATATTGAGTGCTGTGAGAAAGGAAATCCTGGTTAGGAGTAGGAAGGTGTGTTGGGGAAGTCAGATCTTCAAGCCACTGTCCCACCCTCAGGCACCACCTACAAGGGCACTCAGTACTCTCAGAGCAGTTCCAAATCCTGGTCTGAACTTCCCCTCCTGACCCCTTTACATTTTTCCCTCCCTGCCTTTGGCACTCCCAGGTACCAACCTCACTCTGTGTTCTGCTATTCTCCTACCCTCTTCTCTCTTTAAACCTAAGGCTTAAAACTACTTCCTTGACTCTATTCCTACTGATATTTTTCTCTTTTTATGTTTTACATCAGCATCCTGGAGGTGTAATTTCTAGATAATAAAATGTATCCATCTTAAGGACACAGCTTGATGAGTTTCAACAAATGGTTATTCGCATAACCAGCATCCCAATCAAAACACAAAACCCAAACCGGTGCCCTCATTCCCCTCTGTAGTCAGCCCTTTCTGTTACCATAGATTAATGTTCCTGTCTAGAATTCATTATGAATGAGATCATACAGCATGTGCTCTTTTGTGTTTTTGTCTGACTGCTCTCATTCAGGGTGATGTCTCTGAAATTCATCCACATTGTTGTACATACCAGTCGTTTATTCTTTTTGTGGCTGAAAAGTATTTCTTTGTAAGAATACACACATTCACTTATCCATCCATATGTTGAAAGATATCTGGGTTTTTCCAGTTTTTGAGTAGCAAAAATAAAGCAGCTATAAACATTCAAAGTCCTGCACTGCCTTTGTTCAATGTGCAAAAAATCGTTCTTTCATATATTTTGTCCATTTGTCTAATGTCTCATGGTGGGAACGTTGGCATGATAATCTTTAGTTATCGTCAACAAATTTTCCTCCCTGCCCCACCCAGATCTGCTGTCCTCATCTTATTCCAGGATGTGCTGATTGGCTCAATCTTAAGACCCTCCTGCCCCAGAGAAGCATTTCCACCAGCCATGCTGATGCCCTGAAAATAGAAAACAGGTATTTAAAAATCAGGTTAACATCAACTAATGAAAAGTCATGGTGACAGCCTGCATTCCCTGACGTGATGTCACAAGAAGGGCACTTTTCTCCATAGTATCCTTCACCAAGACTGCACACCGGTCTGATTAATCATGAGAAACCCAAATTAACGGACAGGTGACAAAATACCTGGCTAGTACTCTTGAAACCTGTCAAGGTCAAGAAAAACCAAGAAAGACTTAGAAACTGTCACAGACCAAAGGAGAGTAAGAAGACATGACCGCAAAGTGTAAAGCAATGTCCTAAATGGGATCTGGGATGACCTTAGAGCCAAAAAATTGGCATTAATGGAAAAACTGGTAAATCTGCACAAAGTCTAGAGTTTGGCTAAGAGTAACATACCAATGTTGGTTTCTTAGTTTTGACAAATGTACATTCCATGCTGATAGAAGATGTTACAAAAGAGGAAACTGGGTAAGGAAACTGTCTGTACTGTTTTTGCAACTTTTCTGCAAACAGAAAATTATTCCAAAATAAAAAATTAATTATAAAAATGTCAAGCTGTAACATTCTCAGCCCATGACAGCCAATAAAGCAATAACCCTGAGCTGTGTCCATTGTGGCTAAAGCTGCTCTGCTGCCCACTGCACCTGCACTTTCTGAAAAAGGTGGGATGTCCCCTCGTCTGTTTGCACTTCTGATGTATTTTTTTCTTTGCTCTTTGTCCATATCTTCCTGGGATTTGTGACCATTAAATCTCTGCATTATTAATATAGCCAGAAATCCTTTCTGTGGCCTTTCCCACAGGCTGGGTGATAAACTGCCCCAAACCAAGGAAAGAGAGATGCTCATTTGAACAAAGCAGAGACACATTCACATTCAATTCTAGCTAGCTCCAAGAAGAGGAAGAGAAAGCCAGGGAGGAACATACCCTCCAAAGTTCTCTGGGTAGCATGATGGCCTCTAACACCCTGGCTTTTCCATCATTTTCTCTTTTCCACTGGAAAGCAAGGCACCCCAGAGTGGGTGAGGTGGCCGTTTTACAAACCCTGCACCCGGCTCTGTGGTTTTATTTCCCGAGGTTAACTATCTAAATAAATCGGCCTGTCTTGCCTCTGCTAAGTTGCTTGAGAAACGATGTTTTATAGTCAACATAGATCAGATTGGTACTTTATTCCTCTGAAAGTTGTCCTCGTTACAGGTTCTCACTCTACCTAATGAACCAATACTAGTTTAACTACATGTTGTTAATTAAAAGTGGAATTTTATACAGGATCTTTTTCCCCTACTAAAAAAAAGGTGCGGAAGAGGGGGAAATATTGTGCTTCAAAGATTCTTAGCAGAATAGTGGTCCCCGGATTTATGGGTCTCTTTTAATGGATACTGGTAAATATCTTTTAAGGGTATCCTACCCTTAGGGACTTCATTCTCCTTCCAAGCAAGATCGGCCACACATAGCTCTCTATAGCCCAGGCCATTTAGCTTTCATGTGTGGGAGAAGACCTTTCATCTTAGGTTCTCAATCTTTTCTTCATCCCAAACCCCTTTCCTAGTAAGTCAACATGAATTGTGTGCACAAGAAAACAAATGCTACTTCTCCTGGCCATTCTGGTCAAAGATTTAGGAAAATGTCTTTATTTGGGTTCTTCCAGAAGTAAACCCTGAAATAAGGATTCAAGTTGCAAGTGATTTATTAGGAAGTGATCCAAGGATACATGAGCAAGGAGAAGAGAAGACAGACAGGGAAAGGATGGAAATTCACATAAAGGGTGTGTCATCAGATAAGTTGTTACTATGGGTAACTGGGGCTTACCTACACTACACTGGCATTCTCTGGATCCAATATAGAATACACACCTCGGAGTCATCTACCAGGTAGACTCGGAGCTGGGTCTTCATTCCCCATCTTTCAATTATCACAGGCTGGCAGCTACTCCTGGGGAGTGTTAATTTCTCAGCCCTCTTGACCTCCCTTTCTAGCCTCTGTCCACGAGCAGAGTGGACTCCAGTGACCAAAAAGAGCCTTCAAGCAAAAAGACACAGGCACTGGTAGTTGCAAGTTAGGCCAACTTCCAGGGAAATGGTGAGAGCTGATAGGAGATGGCTGGCCACCAGCAGTACCTGCAAATCGGTGGACCAGGGCAGAGATGGGGATGCAGCCCACTCCTCCAGCCCACTGGCTATGTTGGATAAATCTCGTTTCTGTCTCTAGCATCAAGAGAACACCTGGCATGATTTCAGATGAGATTGGGCATCTTCAGGGTTGTATAGCCATAGACACCTGGCATGATTTCAGATGAGACTGGGTACATTCAGGGTTGTATGGCCACAGACATCTGGCATGATTTCAGATGTGATTGGGCACATTCAGGGTTGTATGGCCATAGACACCTGACATAATTTCAGATGAGACTGGGCACATTCAGGGTTGTATGGCCATAGACACCTGGCATGATTTCAAACACAATGTGTAGGTGGGTTAGTCCAGCTCCAGGAACCTGCTGGCTGGAAGTCAGCATGCTGCCTCTGTGTGGCCCTTGGAAATGACACAGCGGGAAGAAGACAAGCCAGTAGAACTGGTTTTGCCGCTAGTGGTTGCCTTGGGAAAGTCACTTGACCTCTCCGAAACTCAGTTTCTTCTGTCTGTGATTGATTGATTGATAGATAGATAGATGGATAGATAGATGACAGACAGATAAAACTATCTAAGATGTGATCTCATTAGTATCTACCTTGAATGGGAGCTAATATGATCTTATCTATAATTAAGAAAGCTAGGGTGTCCTGTATTGCTGAGTCAAATGAGATAATGTAATCATCAGGCTCTGTTACAAACTGAATATGCATGTTTCCCCAAAATTTGTATGTTGAAATTCTAATCTTCAGTGTGCTGGTATTTGGAGGTGGAGCCCTTACCAAGTAATTAGCTTTACATGAGATCATGAGGGTGGTGCTTTCATAATGGGATTAGCGTCCTTATAAGAAGTAGAAGAGACAGAATAATTCTTTCCAAGAACACACACCATGGAAAGGCCATATAAGGACACAGCAAGAAGGAAACTTTCCAGAAGCCAGGAAGAGGACCCTCAGAAGACGCTGAATCTGCTGATGACTTGATCTTGGACTTTCCAGCCACCAGAATCATGAAAAATAAAATATGTTGTTTAAGCCACTCAGTCTCTGGCATTTTGTTTTAGCAGTTCTAGCTGACAAAGACAGCATCCTACAAAGAACTCCAAAGGGAAGCTTTTTCAAGACAATCTTTTGAAGTAGGGATGCCAAAAATACAGCCCAAAGTAACCCAGGCTGTCCTGGATTATTAAGTATGTTGTAACCTACTTATGAAAATGGATGTAAGATTTCAGGGGTTGTAAGAAACAGAAAAATCAAATGCAACCCACAATCTCTGTCTGAATCCTGGCTTAAAAAAACACAGTTATAAAATATATATTTGAAACAAATGGAGAAATTTAAATATGAATCAACATATTAGATGATATTAATTTGTATTTATTTTGTTCGGTGCAATATGGTACTATAGTTTTGTAGAAAAGTGATCTCTCTCTTTTTTTTTTTTAACATAGTCTTGCTCTGTCACCCAGGCTGGAGTACAATGGTGTGATCTTGGCTCACAGCAACCTCCACCTTCTGGGTTTAAGTGATTCTCCTGCCTCAGCCTCCTGAGTAGCTGGGATACAGGTGCATGCCATCATGCCTGGCTAATTTTTGTATTTTTAGTAAAGATGGGGTTTTGCCATGTTGGCCAGGCTGCTCTCAAACTCCTGACCTCAGGTGATTCACTTGCCTCAGCTTCCCAAATTTCTGGGATTACAGGCGTGAGCCAACACACTCAGCCAATCTCATTATTTTGGAGATGCAAGTTCATATATATAGAAATGAAATGTTATGATGTCTGCATTTGATTTAAAATAATTGAGCAAAATGTGGTAAAATGCTAACAAATGCTATGTGGTAGCTATATTCATTATACTGTTTTCTCTACTTTTTATATGTTTGAAAAGTTTCATAATAAAAATCTTATAATTTTTTAAGGAACTTTTAAAATGAATATTTTAAACATCAAAAAGGTAGCACAATTGGGATTTATTTATGTTGTTATATTGAACCCTAGTTCATTTATTTTTTTCATTGGAATATTATTTATAATGATCCCAATAAATTTTATTGGGGTAATTCTAGGTTGATATGTAGCTGTGAGAAATAATTGAGTGTCCATGTATACTTTACCCAGTGGTAACATGTTGCAAAACTAGAGTATAATATCATAACTGGGATATTGACAGAATATTGACATTGATCCAATCTAATCTTCTTCCAATTTCTCTCATTTTACTTTTACTCATTAGTATCTACGTGCAGAGTTAGCTGTATGCAATTTTATCACGCATGTAGGTGCATGTCACAATACTGAAGTCCCATCACTCCAAGAATCCCTCATGTTGTCCTTTTACAACCACGCCCATCTTGGTTCTTCACCCCTCCCCATCTCTAAACTCTAGCTCCCCTATTTTTAAAAATTTGTCATTTCAAAAATGTTCTATAAATGGAATCATACAGCATGTAGACTTTGGTGATTGGCTTTTCCTACTTGGTATAAGTCGCTGGAGATTTATTTGAGTTACTGCATGCATCAAAAGGGTAGCCCTTTCTCTTGATGAGTCACATTCCGTGAAGTTTCCATATTACGGTTTGTTAAACCATTCACCTGTTGAAGGATGTCGGGGCTGAATCCAGTTTGGGAGCTACTACAAGTAAAGCTGTTAGAAATACTTGTATAGAGGTTTGAGCATACATTTTCACTTCTCTAGCAGAAACGTTCAGGAGTATAACTGCTGGGTCATATGTTAACTGTATGTTTCATTTTATTTTTAAAAACTGACAAACTGTTTTCCAAAGTGGCTGTATCATTTTACATTCCCCACCAGCCTTGTGCGAGGGATCCAGGTTTTCTGCAACCCTGTCGGCATTTGCTGTTGTGACTACTTTTTATTTTAGCCTTCTGATAGATGTGTCGTGATGTCTCATTGTCTTAATTTGCCTTCTCCTCATGGCTAAAGATCCTAAACATCTTTGCCTGTGCTTATCTGCCATCTGTATAGCCTGCTCTGTGAAATGCCTGTTCATGCTCTCCCATTTCCTAATTGGATTGTGTTTGTTTTGTTTTTACTGTTGAATCTTGGGAGTTCCTTGTATATTTAGATCCTAACACCCTTGTCAGATACATGGTTTGTAAATATTATTTCCCAGTCTATCATTTATCTTTCTATGAGCAAATGTTTTTAGTTTTGATGAGATCCAATTCAAGCTCATGGATTGTTTACTGTTCTGTAGCAATTGACTATATGACTATAACACAATGTGTGGGCTAGACCAAGTGACTTCCTTCTAACAAATAGAATATCACTAAAGTGGTGAGATAATTGAGATTAGGTTATTAAAAAAAAAAAAAACTGTGCCATCACCCTCTCTTACCCTCTTGCTGGTTCACTCTCAGAGAACACAGCTGCCAAGTTGTCAGCTGCTCAGTGGAGAAGCCCATGTGGCAAGGAACTGATGTGTCCAGCCAATAGCCTGTGAGGATCTGAGACTGCCAATAACCAGGTGAAAGGGCCTGGAGTGGATCCTACTGAATCAAACCTTGAGATGATAGCTGTAGCCCAGCCAACACCATGATCATAGCCCGTGAGAGGCACTGAACCAGGGTTTCCCAGCCAGTTCCCATCCCGAGGAAACAGAAAATAAAGTTTCTAGTTTTAAGCTTCTAAGTGTTGACACAATTTGTTATGCAGCTAATACACACAGTATGTCTTATTTACGGCCATTTAAGATATTTCCGCTTTTTATTATTATAAACAGTGAGGCAATGATTCTTGCAGAGATGTACGTGAGCATATGTGGTATAGTTTCTTGGGGTATATGCCCGGTAGGGAAATTGTTTCATTATGGAATATCAAACGCAAAATTTTACTAGGTTTTACCAAGCTGTTATCTACAGTAGTTGAAACATTCCCAATGAATGGTATCCCCATTTCGCCACATTCTACTCAACTCTTGGTCCTGCCATATTGATGGGTGGGGAATGGCATTGTATTTCTCAAAAAAATTTATGACCCCAGTGCGTAGTGCTCCCCTCCCTGTGTCCATGTGTTCTCATTGTTCAACGCCCGCCTGTGAGTGAGAACATGCAGTGTTTGATTTTCTGCTCTTGTGTCAGTTTGCTGAGAATGATGCTTTCCAGGTTCATGCATGTCCCTACAAAGGACACGAACTCATCATTTTTGATGGCTGCATAATATTCCATGGTGTATATGTGCCATATTTTCCACGAATCACACTGCCATGTATGTACCTATGCAACAATCTTGCATGTTCTTCACATGTACCCCAAAACCTAAAATGCAATTAAAAAATTTTTTGAGATAGGGTCTTGCTCTGTTGTCCAGGCAGGAGTGCAGTGTCATGATCATTGCTCACTGCAGCCTCAAAACTTCTAGACTCAAGTGATCCTCCCACCTTAACTCCTCAAGTAGGTGGGCTGAAAGGTGCACAGCCCCATGCTTGGCTAATTTTGTTTTTTTTTTTTTTTTTTTTTTAAGGAGACAGGGTTTTGCTATGTTGCCTAGACTGCTCACAAAGTGCTGGGCTCAAGTCATCCTCCAGCCTTGGCCTGGAAAAGAGCTGGGCTTACAGATATGAGCCACTGTGCCTGGCCACTTATTTTTCAAATTTAATTGCCCTAATTAATAAAGATATCAGTTCATATTTACTGGTCTTTAGGGTTTCTTCTTCTGCAGATTGCCTGTTCTCAGATTGCCTGTTTAGGCTTCCTTCTTCTGCAGATTGCCTGTTCACCCCCTTTCCCTTTCCTTGTGTTAAATTGTCAAATTAAATAAGCAGGAGGCTATTGGCCTGAGGCTGTCTCTGTACTTTGAGTTTCTATGTAACAAACTGCAATTTAATTTAGCATGTAAACAAACCAAAATATAATTTAGGAGTCTATTTTTTGTAACAGAGAGCCAGGGCTCCACCAATCACAAGCAGCCAAGCCTCACCAATCGCAGGCAGCCAACTGATCCAACCATGTCCAAATAAGGCAAAGCCCAGCTCTAACCTATCAAGCTATTTCTGTATTTTACTTCCATCTCCTGACTATAAATACTCACTGCCCACTCAGAGATGAGCTCTCCAAACTTCTCCGGGTTCTGCATGCTGTCTGATTCCTGTCACTCTATACTCAAAAAAAAAAAAACTGCTAGATTTATTTTTGTTCAAAGTTTTTAACAGTTGTTTGTAGTTTTTGGAATTGACTTGTAGGAGTGCCTTATGTCTTTAGGAAACTAATTCTCTATATTGAAAATGTATTCTGCTAGTCACTGGTTTGTTGTTACACTTCACTTACATTGTATTCAACATACAGAAGTTTTAAATTTAGTGTAGCCAAATTTATCAATGGCTACACTTAAGGATTCTACTTTCCCTCTCTTAATTAAGAAACATATATATTCCAAAGATGAAAGATATTCCACTTTAGTTCCTTCTAAAAGCTGTAAAGCTTTGCTTTTTTTTTTTTTTTTTTTAAATTTAGATCTTTGATCCACCTGGAGTTTAGAATATGATAGGACCTAAGGATGTTTTATGTGGGGTTTTCTGACTTGATAGTCAATAATCCTATTCACTTAATATTTTTTCCCACTGATTTGACTTTTTCCTGCTGCCTCTTAAATGCCATCTTTGCCATACAACCAGTTTCTCTCTCTCTCTCTCTCTCTCTTTCACACGCACACACACACACACACACACAGAGTGTGTGAGAGAGAGAGAGAGAGAATGTGTGTGTTACCTAGACTCTATTCTGTTCAATTCATTAGTTTATTGTCTATGCCTATGCCAATACCACAGCATCTTAATAGATATATGTTTAGAAGAGGTCTAGATGTCAGGTAGAAAGAGCCCCAGCTCTGTTCTACTTCTAAATTATCTTCCATTCTCTTCACCCATTATTCCTCGGTATGATTTTCAGAATTAGTTTACCAAACCAACCAAAATCATTGTCTGAATTTTGATGGATAAAAGTTATCAATGGGGGGGGTAAATTTGCATAACAATAATATTGAGTCCTCCCACAAGACAGAAAACATCCTAAGAAGAGAAAATCAATTCTTAATTCTTACAAAACATCTGAAAAGGGCTGGATTTTATGTCCTCATCCCAGCCTGTAAAGACTGTCTAAAGAGCACCTAGTAAGCTTGAACCTGGCCCTCTGGCCTATTATCTATGTACATTTATAACAAGTCCCAGATGTCCATCAGACATTCATGTTAGATGTCAGAAATGTGATTCTTAGTGCTGTTTGTCAGTATTCTACACAGAAACTCAGGGATACATAAATCCTTTCCTGCCAATCAGCACCATGACCTTTATACACAAAGGACAAGAGAAGAGTAAAAATAAGAATACCACTGTATTAAGTTCAAAGCAAACACCTGATAATTCCCATCGTAAACCTCTGTGTTTAGGAAAGTTTGTATCATGTAGCTTAAGCATTTTACCCAAGCAAAGGCTTCTCCTCCTCCTCCATATTCTAAATCTTGGGAACAACTTGGAGGTAAGCAGAAAGAGATAAAGGAGAAAGAAGACTGCCCTGAAGGGCAAATTCTGATATAATTTTACTAACCAACTTTAAGCTCAGAAGAGGTATTAAAAAAAGATGTCAATAAAGGGTGGCCTGGCATTAGGTCTGCAATGAGAATCAAAAGAGAAGACAGTAAGAACAGGATTCTTGCTAAAGTACACAATATCCACTGCACCTAGTAAAACAGAACTCAATCAACATATAGGTGCTGACCAAGGAATAACACCTCCTCCTTCCTTGGTAGAGAGTTGGGAAGATGGCCATGGAGGTGAGTTTGGCACGGGCAGATGGACCAACTCAGCATCCCTCCCTCAAATGTTTTTACAGACCATTCACTCACTTGTTGTTCGGTCATGTGGAGGACAAGATAGTCAATTCTTACTACCCAGATCCCAAATTTGGGAGATCACCTGTCTTGGTCTACCCCGTGCTGCTATAACAGAATACCGCAGACTAGGCAATTTGCAATGAACAGAAATGTGTTGGCTCATGACTCTGGAGGCTGGGAAGTCCAAGAATGATGCGGCTGGCATCTAGCAAGGGACTACTTACTGCTTCATCCCACAATGGAAGGGCAAAGAGAGGAGGAGAGAGAGTCAAAAGGGAACCAAGCTCATCCTCTTATAAGGAACCAACTCCCAAAATAACAATCCTACTCCTGTGATAACAGCATTAATCCATTTATGAGGGCAGAGCCCTCACTGCCTAATAATCTCTTAAAGGTCTTACCTCTTAATACTGTTACAATGGTAATTCAATTTTGACAGGAGCAGGGGAAGGGGGTTAATATTCAAACCACAGCATCACCTATTCACTATAATTTATTTATGATCCTTAAACGCCGTGCTTTTGAAGTCATTTGCAGATAAATGAAGAAGAGTAAAAAGTTTCAGGCACTCAACACACACTTTCCCAGTAGAGGTCAAAGCAACACCCTGCCTTCTTGTTTCAGCTCTCCTACTACAAATAAATGTCCTTCCTGCAGTCAACTTAGTCCTGTATTTTTGCATCATATATGTGTGTGTGTGTGTGTATGTGTGTGTGTGTGTGTGTGTCCATATATATACTATATATGGTATAGTACATGGTGTATATAAACACCATGGAATACTATGGATCAGGACATCCTAATGGTGCAGCTGCTATTAAGGGTTCATTTGTTCAACAATTAAAGTCCTATGTCCTCTGAGTTCAGACTAGTAATCCAGGTTGGTTTCTATCCATTTAATATTTCTCCCAGTACAAAAGGATAAGATATATCCTTATATTTAAAGGACACATACACCATGGCATACTAGTAAGCCATTAAAAAGACTAAAATCATGTCCTTTGCAGCAACATGGATAGAACTGGAGACCTTTATCTTAGGTGAAACAACTTAGAAACAAAAAGTCAAATACTATGTGGTCTTACTTATAAGTGGAAGCTAAATAATATATACACATGAATGTAGGGAGTGAAATAATAAACACTGGGGAATTGGAAAGGTGGAGGGGTGGGAGGTATGCGAAGGAGGGAAATTACTTAATGAGCACAATGTAGATCATTTGGGTGATAGTTACACTAAAAGCCCAGACTTCATCACTATATAATATATCCATAAATAAATAAATGTCCTTCTTGCAATCAACTTAGTCCCATATTTTTGCATCATATATATATATGCGTGTATACATATCTATAAGCACAGACATATATGATGCAAAAATGTGTACGTATATATGCACACACACATACATACAGTATAAATACTATATAGATAGTATATAGATATATAGTACATAGACAAAACTGCATTTGTACCCTTTAAGTTTACACAAATTTTTTTGAATGTCAGAAAAGGTAAGACTAGATTGGGTGCCAGAAAACCTGGATTTCAGTCCAGGTTCTCCCACAAAATGAAAATATTTCTTGGATGTATCATCAAATTTATCTTGGCCTTCATTCTTTCATCTATAAGATTGACAGCTTGCCTTCTAAGTTGGAAGACTTTGTTCAGAAGACAAAGGCGTGTCCCTAGCAGAAACTTTGATACAAATGGTAGCTGCTGGAGTTATGCAGGGCACTCCCCGTGCAGCTTAATGCAGAGACCCTGCCTCCAGCGTGCCGTATTTCTTCATTTTCAATGATTATAATAGTATTTGGGTTTTCTTCATCTCTGCAAGCTTGAGTGGACTAAGCTGTCTCCCCAGTGCCTCAGAAGATAATCTGCCTTCCCATGCTGATGTAGAAAGTTTCTTGACCTGTAAGATCCTAGGCCATGATAAATCCATTCCCAAAATAAAGGCCACTATGTGAGGTTTCTTGTCGGACAGTTAAAACTCCCCTGGTTTCTCCCTGACTTTACTGCCAACTTCTCTTACATTCTAACAGATGGTCTGACCTTTTCAGGGTCTCTGTTTCCTCTTCTACAAAAAGAGGCTATGCGACAATTGGAATTCCACATCACCGGGATAGAGCAAACCATCACAGGGTGGGGACGCTTTCTTTGCACTCTTAGAAAGTTTAAGTCCATGACACATGCACCTGTCTTCAGTCAAAGTGTAACTCCAAAATTGTTTAATTTATATTTAGTTAGTTAGTTATTCTGCTGTTTTGCCTTCTCAAGTTACTAACAGATAATTGCATAGGAGGAAATGAAATACAATACATGATGGTAATGGCAGATCACTTTACGGGCAAATTCCTGTCTTGGAAACACTTACTGAAATGGGACACAAGTGATTCAGTA
The DNA here is from genome assembly GCF_009761245.1 of Sapajus apella. Classification (NCBI taxonomy): domain Eukaryota; kingdom Metazoa; phylum Chordata; class Mammalia; order Primates; family Cebidae; genus Sapajus; species Sapajus apella. The sequence goes on along the minus strand of NW_022436991.1, from coordinate 4,468,759 downwards.
CAAAGATGGTACCCCTCCACACACACCCCTTTAATTAGATCCTTAACTTATTTAATGACACCTCTGGGTCTGGAAAGCTGTTATTGTTTAAGCGTTTAATGTGCCACAGTAATCAGGGAAAGGAGATTGGGAAGGAAAAAGACAAAATGCTTCTAGGACTCAAGTTATTGGTGTGACCTGCCTGGCATCCCAAAGCAATCCTGGTAGTGATATTTTGCTTTCTTTCCCCCTTCTGGGTGTAGATATTGGTGGAAAGATGCTTCTGGAAACTGTGCAGTAATTGTCCTCCCTCAGAAGTTTATTTTACAACCTAGTGACGATGTATATGTCCACTCCTTGCCTCAGCACATTCATAATCAATAAGAAGTATTTTTTTCCCTGTAGTTATTCTTCACCTTGGGGGAAAAAAATCAGAGTCCAAAAAGAATGGGCCAGAAATGCAATTATTGGCAGGGCACAGTGGCTCACTCCTGTAATCTCAGCACTTTGGGAGGCCAAGGCAGGTGGATCACCTGAGGTCAGAAGTTCAGGACCAGCCTGGCCACCACGGTGAAACTCCATCTCTACTAAAAATACAAAAATTAGCTGGGTGTGGTGGTGCACACCTGTAATCTCAGCTACTCGGGAGGCTGAGGCAAGAGAATCACTTGAACTCAGGAGGCGGAGGTTGAAGATCAAGCCACTGCACTCCAGCCTGGTGACAGAGCAAGACTCTCTCTCAAATAAAAAGAAATAAAGAAAGGAAAAGAAATACAATCATTTTTCTAAAGCTGAATGTACTTTATTACCAGGTTTTATTTCAAATAGAAGATAGAAGCTTGGTCTCAGTAACCTTGAGCTCCTCCTTCCGCTGTGGTTGCCTCAAAGCATGCCTGGTTTCACCTCTCCATGAATTCATCCACCTGTTTCCTTTCCTTGTCTTTCTGGGTGAGGGTACAGGATTAAAATGCAACCCTCCTATCAGAACAAGCATGTATTCCAGGTGAGCAGCATCTGGATTCAATCATCTTCTCCCTCTTCTTGCCGGGGCTGTTTCTATTGCCGGCAGTGTCTCATTCAATATATTTTTCTGTCTACATTTAGCTTCTCCTTGTATTTCTCCTCTCGTTCCAGTTGTGCATCCTTTGTGACCTTTTCCACATGAATCAAACACCAGAGATTATAGGGAAGAGAGCTGAAAACATGAGAGAGGACTCTGAGATAACTTAATAGAACTCTCAGCTGGTAAAGAAACTCCTACAGGTAAGGAAACTGAGGTTCAGGCACATGTCTGGGGTGGAATCGGAACTAGACACCAGAGCATCCCAGAAGCCAACTAATCCCCCCTCGCTAGGAATAAATAGTTGCTATTTTCCTAACATCTGAGGTTGAGAGGTGGGGTGTGTCAACAGTGACATGTCTGAGCTGCACAGAGGATGGTGGATTGTTTTCAAATGCAGCTTTTTCTCTGATGGAAAACCTGAAATTCTTCAGAGAAGTGAATAATTCATGTAAACACTGTCTCTGAGCAACTGGCTGTTCCCTGCCTCAGTGGGCTCATCTGTAAAATGAAAAAAATAGCAGTACTCTTGCAAGGATTAAATGATATAATAAAGATGAAGCACTTAGTATAGTTTTTGATATAGAGTAAGTGCTCAATAGATGTTAGTTATTATTAAATCATCATTACCATCATCATCATCATCACCATCATCTTATCACTTACTGTTTGGAGACCTCTGCTATACTTTGATGCTTGAGTCATTCTGTCAAACAGCAGTACGCTGGAAGAATTCTTCCAGTCATTCATTGCCAGATATTTATGTAAAGGGTAATTGGCAAGATAGCACTTCCTTTCTCTGCATGGTGGGAAAGGATGCCCTTGTTAGCTTTTCTTTCCTGCTGGGAAAATGCTACGCCATAAATAAATATTGAAATAGGAAATACTCAATAAATGAATGAAAGTGACATGGGGGTATAACTAGAAAAAAGCCTGCAAAATGTTATAATCAACTTCGAGTTTCAATATCATATTAACAGTGACAGAAGTAACTACAAAGAGGGCTTAGGGGCCAGACAAATTTCCCCTTTGGATGGTCGGACATCTGTATTAACTGTTCCTCTTTATTCTTTTCCTTCCCAGCTAAAAGGATTTGGTATAACTCTGGTAAGGCATGAAGATGTGTCTGCCTGGAGTCACTACAGACTTCTACAAAAAAAATGAAGGTTGGAAAGTAAATTTAATCAGGGTTGCCAGAAAAAATAAAGGAAGCACAACTAAATGTGAATTTCAAATAAATAACAAAATTATTTTAGTATGTCTCAAATACTGGATGAGCATCTATTATTGTTGATATCCGGTTTTGCTTTGCTTTGTTTCTAAATCTGGCAACCCTTCAAATACTACCCATTTTCCCTACTTGGCATATAAAACATAGGTAATTTAGTAGTCTGTCTGGCAGTGTCTGGTTAGAGCTTATTTGGATTATGAAGAGATGAGGCAACACCACTGTACATATAATCAAGGATCTCCCTGAGAAGACATAGCGGTGGCCTCCACAGGCTAATTAATCCATCGCCTGAAGCTGTACCACTTACAGAAGGGGTTAAGGTTTATTGTGAGAGAGGAATAATTAGAAAAGACTCAGATTTTAGAGAGTATAACATCTTCATAAAAGCCTATTTTTATGAGGTATTTTTAGACCAGAGCATTACCTGATTCCCATGGGGGAATTCTATGTTTTAATAAACTCCAAAGACTCAATAATTGGATATTATATTTGTGCTAATTTCACTATCCCAGAATACCTTAGTATTTTGGATATGGGGAGAGATAACCTGACCCCGAAAAATTATGTGCCAGACATTTAACACATTACTTCAACTAGTCCACAAAACAACCCTATGAAATAGAAATTGGGGTTCAGAAAGTCGAAAAATAAATGAAAAATGTGTGCATACCATATTACCTACTAATGCCACCCCCAGTTATTTCCCCTCAAGAAATGCAAACTAGCACAGTGGCTCACACCTGTAATCCCAACACTTTGGGAGGCCAAGGCAGGCAGATCACTTGAGGTCAGGAGCTCGAGACCACCCTGGGTAACATGGTGAAAGCCCGTGCCTACTAAAAATACAAAAATTAGCTGGACATGGTAGCACATGCCTGTAATCCCAGGTACTTGGGAGGCTGAGGCAGAAGAATCACTTGAACCTGGGAGACAGGTGAGCAGACATCGCGCCACTGCACTCCAGCCTGGGCGACAGAGCAAGACTCTGTCTCAAAAAAACAAACAAGCAAACAAACAAACAAAAACAAAGAAATAAAAACTTATGTTCATACAAAAACCTGTACACACGTGTTGATGGCAGTTTTGCTCGCAATTGCCCCAAAATGGAAACTTTATTCATAATTGCCCCAAACTGCCCCTAAATGCCCTTCAATGGGTAAAAAACAAGTAAACCGTGGCACATCCATACAACGAAATGCTACTCAGCATTAAAAAGAATGAGCTACTGATACACACGACAATGTAGATGAATTTCAAGGCATCATTTTGAGTGAAAGAAATCAGTCTCACAATGTTACCTACTGTGTGATTTCATTTATACGACATTCTTGAAATGACAAGCCGATGGTGACAGAGAACAGACCACAGTGGTTGTCAGGGGTTGGCATGGGGTTTAGAGCTTGACTCTACAAGGATACAAGAGGGAGTTTGCTGGGGTGATGAAACTGTTCTGTATTCTGATTATGGTGGTTACATAAATATATGCCTACACAGTCATAAAACTGTACATGAAGAAATCAGTTTTACTACACGATAAGGTTAAAATAGAAAATTAACTTAAAATACAGAAATAGCAAACTTGAGGGTTAGAATTCAAATCTTGGTCTCTTCAATCCTATTAGACAACTCCCTAAAAGCAACCATAATTCAGCTGACAACATGTTTCAAGATGGCAAGGAACTGATACATACATAAACATATTATATACATACACACACATATACACAAACATACATTACATATGTGTGTATACATATTCCTTTTCCAAGTGCTTAGCATAGTGTCTGGAAAGTTCTACAGGAATAGCTTGAATTTTGGGCCTCTAATACTCCATTTGCTTAATTGCTCAATGCCCCTGCCAGCTGGGAGCTTGACTAATCACCTATGCTAATATAAAGTCAGTGCCAATGGAAGCTGTCATTTTTCTGTCCTTCAGCTGGAAGACTTTCTTTCTTTTTTTCTTTTTTTTTTTTAGGGAGAGTCTCCCTCTGTCACCCAGGCTGGAGTTGCAGTGGCACAATCTCGGCTCACTGCAACCTCCGCCTCCCAGGTTCAAGTGATTCTCCTGCCCCAGCCTCCCAAGTAGCTGGGATTACAGGCACATGCCATGCCTGGCTAATTTTTTTGTATTTTTAGTAGAGACAGGGTTTCACTGTGTTAGGCAGGATTGTCTCGATCTTCTGACCTTGTGATCCGCCCACCTCTGCCTCCCAAAGTGCTGGGATTACAGGCGTGAGCCACCGCACCTGGCCGCAACTGGAAGACTTTCAAGTCCCCCATACGGTTTTCACCTGACCTTTCCCTTGAGCCTCTGGCTCAACAACCCTGTGTCATATCTACTTGTCACCTCAAACTCAACATGGCCTAAACAGAACTACTGAGTTCTTGCCCCCTACATACTCCAAAGAAAAATCTCAAAATTAAAGGAGATTTTCTTTCCCGTTTCAGTAAATGGCACCAACATTCATCCAGGTGCTCAAGCCAAAAATTAAGTATCACTCTTGATTCCTCCATTCTCTGACCTTCCCATTGCGAGCCCATCCACCCCCATCAAATCCATCATCGTCCTCCAACTTCATCCCTGTCATCCTGGTCCCCATCTTCTACCTGGAAAACTGCAAGAGCCCTGTCTTTGACATACGAGCTTCCACACTTGCCCTGCTATGGGCCATTTTCTGCAGAATGAACTGGTGTTTTAAATTTAAATTGCATCATGCCACCAGAGCCCTACCCTGCTTTCTTTCATGCTTCAAGTACAACTCATTGCCAAACCTGTTATGATTTGACCCTTTCTCACCTCTCTGATCCTCTGATCCTGTCTCTTTTCACTGTCTCTTTCACATAGGCTTCAGGTACCTAGGTACATTCTTTTTTTTTTTTTTGAGACAGAATCTTACTCTATTGCCCAGGCTGAAGTGCAACGGTGTGATCTTGGCTCACTGCAAACTCCATTCCCCAGGTTCAAGCAATTCTCCTGCCTCAAACTCCCAAGTATTTGGGATTACAGGTGCCTGCCACAGTGCCCAGCTAATTTTTTTTTTTTTTTGAAGAGACGGGGTTTTACCATCTTGGCCAGGCTGATCTTGAATTCCTGACCTCAGGTGATCTGCCCACCTTGGCCTCCCAAAGTGCTGTGATTATAAGCACGAGCCACTGCACCCAGCCACCTTTGCTTTTATACTGTTAATCAAATATGTCTAACTACCTGCTACTCTAGTGCACTGTCTTCACTGTCCCCTCCGTGTGGAGCACTCTTCTCCTAGGACATGGCTGGTTTCTCCATTTCATGAGAGTCTCACCTTAAATCTGATCTCTTCGCATATAACTTATTTAACCTCCCAATCCAAACAAGCCTCTTTCAGATCAAAGAGCATTTATTATTTCCATTAAATAACTGGAATTTCTTATTTATAAGAATAAGTTGTCTGCTGTTCTCCTCTGAAATATGAGCTCCATGAGCATAGGGTTTCTGTCTGCTATAGCCTCGGTGCCAAGATTGGTGCCTTGCACCTAGTAGGTGTGCAGTAAATGTTTAATCAATGAGTAGATTGGAAAGAAAATGCATGCAATGTGTACAAAGAAAAAATAATTGGAGTATCCTTGGAGAAACTCTAAAAGGCTGCATAAGCTGGCTGACAGATTCCAGAGGACAGATTTAAAGAAAATATCCCAAAGGTACAAAAGATTTCAGTAAAAAACTACAGTCCAGGGGCAAAAAATTTCCTTCACTCTCTGTGTTAAAACTTCAACCCCAAACACAGGAGCCTGTGCCCTCAACCAATCAGGTATCTCCTCTGAGGGTAGACAGCATGGCAGATATTCCAAAAATGAATTAGCATGTTTATTGGCCCACATCCCCTAAGACAAACCACTTGTTTCATCAAAGTTACAGCTGTCTCCAGAGCAGGGAAAAGCCTCTCCAATCAGCAAGTTACATGGGCAGACTTAACATATTGTACAATGTTGATTTATGGTGACAATTAAGAACATATTACCAAAGTCTATTTCACCATTAACATCCCTGGGGACTGGATAACTTCTAAATCTTCCGGCTGCTCCCTCCCTAAAGGCTTGGATCTTGGCTAAGTATTCAGAGATTATAAATTTAACAAAGGATGAAAACTGCAAGAGGAGAGTCTTGAACAGCAAATAATGAGTTTAACCATCTTCTTAACTTCTCGGTGAGATTTACAATGCCTTCCTGCCTGAGGGCAAGGAATCTTTTATTTTGAAGTTTATAGCCTCTATCACTTATTGTTTTAGTTCCAGATGTGAGAGTCTGGCATTTGGATGGGATTCTTTTTGGAAGCCAGCATTCATCAGTTCAGCAAACCTTTCCTTCAGAGAATCTTTTTGGAGAACACTGCAGTGACCAGAACGCAATGGCTGCCATTTCCAAAGACAGGCACCTATGACTTAAAGAAGGTGCTGGATGTACAGACCCTGCATTGCATGTTCATCTGACCAAAAAGCCCAAGGACAAGACTTCTAAGACTCTGACGTGAAATAACTCTAGAACTAATTAGTTTCATGGTTCCAGAGTTGGATTCTCACCTCTGGTATAGCTGGGTCACCTCTGTGATCATCACTACCAGCAAAGAAACATGAGCCAAACATTATCTACATAGGGTTGAGCTGGCCAAGTTTGAGAGCCAATCACATCCAGATCACATTTTCTCAAAGTATGAGTCAGAGACCATTGGAATCACCTGGGATGCTTTCAAAGGAAGAAAAATCCCCTGCACCAAATCTACAGAATCAGAATCTCTGGAATTTGGAGTTAGGAAACTCTATTCTTTCTTTAAAACAAATTATCTCTAGAGGTGGGGTCTCGCTATGTTGCCAGGCTGGTCTCAAACTCCTAGACTCAAGCAATCCTTCTGCCTTCGCTTCCTAAAGTGCTGGGATTACAGGTGTGAGTCATGACCCCCAGCCAGAAATCTCTGTTCTTAACATGCTCTATAGATTATTTTACTGCAATTTAAATTTTGGTAAACTGACCAAGCTTTTTCGGAATGCATGCAACCCAACCTGGAAGGACAAGTCACCTACTCCAGGTGGAGACCTCAGATGGCACTAGTAAGTATCTGTCCGCCTTTCGTTATTTTCTTCTGAAAATGTAACCCATCATCAAGGCCCCATGGAGAGAAAGGTAGATGAAATTCCTGAGGAGAGTTCATCTCTCTGAGATATTTACCTTTCACTGGACCACCCGCTAGCATAACTTTTCTATAAAATCATGCTCAGTTTCGAGGTGAAATATGTACCTACAAAATACTTGGCACTCTTCTACTTGTTAGAATATTATTAGAAATGAAAATAACTTGAGAACTCAAGTAATGAATATACAATAGAAGAATTTCAGGTCTCATGAGGCTGGTGGAAGAGAAATAATTTTACTCTATTTATAGGCAGTACTAGCTATCCTCTCTCAACTCACCCCCAAAGGACAGTCATATAAAGTTTGGCTCCCAGGACATGTATTAGGGACTGGAAATTTGTCCCATATATGAGTTCAAATTTCCAAAGTTATCCAGTAATGAGAATTTCAGAGCATGGCATTTTGCCACAGGTCCATCAAATGCAATAGGTGCCAACTGCAAGAATGCAGGTATGTGTCCACGCAAATAAGCCTGGGAAAAGTACTATTCTGTCTGGCAGGAATGAGCAGAGAATAGCGGCTCAATAAACTCAAAGTTTACATATTCTAGTCACTAGAATTTTTGTTTTCTAGTTTTTATTATTTTTTTCCTTTTTTTTTTTTTTGAGATGGAGTCTCACTCTGTCACCCAAGCTGGAATGCAGTGATGTGATCTCAGCTCACTGCAACCTCTACCTCCTGGGTTCAAGCAATTCTCCTACCTCAGCCTCCTGAGTTGCTGGGATTACAGGCATGCACCACCATGCCCAGCTAATTTGTGTATTTTTAGTACAGATGGGGTTTTATTATGTTGGCCAGGCTGGGCTCGAACTCCTGACATCAAGTGATCCGCCCACCTCCGCCTCCCAAAGTGCTGGGATTATAGGCATGAGCCACCGTGCCTCGCCTATTCTGGTCACCAGCATCTTAACTGTAATAATCAAAAAGCACTCATAAACATCAGATATTCATTTATAACATTTCTCAGACAAGGTACATGTTCACAACGTGAGCTGGCTGTAACACGGCATGCTGACGTGATGATTATGTTAACTAACATTTGTTGGGAATTTTACATGTGTAGTAGGTGATCCTCACTCCAATGTATGAGTTAGGTGAATTTTTCAATCTGCACTTTACAGATAAGAAAACAAAACATTTCAGTGACCTGCCACGATTATAGAGCAGACACGTGAAGGATAGGATTTGAATCCAGATGGTCTCACACCAGAGACAACTTTTTCGGTAAAGCGCCACAAAAGTACATGTTTTAGGCTTTGTGAATCGAATGGTCTTTATGGAAAGAACTCACCTCTACCACTGTGATAGAAAAACAGCCATATACAGCAGGTAAACAAGTAAGCGTGTCAGGCCGGGCGCGGTGGCTCACGCCTGTAATCCCAGCACTGTGGGAGGCCGAGGCGGGTGGATCACGAGGTCAAGAGATCGAGGCCATCCTGGTCAACATGGTGAAACCCCGTTTCTACTAAAAATACAAAAAAATTAGCTGGGCATGGTGGCGCGTGCCTGTAATCCCAGCTACTCAGGAGGCTGAGACAGGAGAATTGCCTGAACCCAGGAGGCGGAGGTCGCGGTTGCCCCCCTGCCCGGGTAAAAGGAGGGAAGCTCGGTCACCAAGAGCGAAACTCCTTCAAAAAAAAAGCAAGTAAGCGTGTCTGTGGCTGCGTGTCAATAAAACTCTGCAGGTACTGAAATTTGAATTTTATGTAATTTTCACGTATCTTAAAATATTACTTCGGGTTTTTTTCCAAGTATTCAAAAATGTGAAAACTGTCATCATCACATGGTCCATACAAAAATGGGTGATGGGATGAATTTTGTCTGCACGCTGTAGTTTTCAGACTCCTGCTCTATAGCATGGACCCTTCCAAGACTGACACCTTGCCTTTTTCTACTGCTTTGAGGTTGTGATATCTTGAGCAAGTCATTTAACTTCTCAGTTTGCTTGCCCTTAGTCACTTAATCTTTTACCTTGATTGATGGTACGCAGTCAGCTATTCTACATTTATATTTTCATTTAACAAATATTTATTGAACCCATGCACTGGGCCAGATACTCCAGGCACTAGATTTAGTCCCTGCCCTCCCTGAGCTTATATTTCAGAGGAAATAACAGATAAATAAGCAAGTACCTTACTTTCAGGACAAACAAATAGGCTAAGGAACTCAAAATCTATCAAGAGATAGATTGAAGAGACTTTTCAATAGAAATTGAAGAGACTTTTTGGACACAGGTAGTTCCATGCCAGGAGGGGGACCTCAAATCATACTTTCACCTCTCCTGCCCTAGTCTGATCCTCTTGAGAGAGAGCGCTGAATTATCTGAATTACAGAACTTAGTACATTGCTCTAATTCTTAAAAAAAAGATACATTTGTTTTTCATCGCCATGTAACAAGTTTTCAGGTGCTTAGCAGCTTAAAACAACATATATTTATTATCTCAAGTTTTCAGAGATCAGGAGTCTGGACATGGCTTAGCTGACTCTTTTGCTCAGAGTCCTATGAGGCTGTCAACGAGGCATCAGTTGGGCTGTGTTCTCATGTAGAGGTTTGAATAGAGAAAAAATCAGCTTCCAGATTCATTCAGATTGCTGGAAGAATTCATTTTCTTGTGGCTATAGAACTCACGGTGGCTTGCTTCTTTGAGGCCAGAAGGATGGTGAAAATGAGTGTTCTCAGAGTCACCTACGTAGAAAGATACTGAAGGTCGTGACATCCCATCACCTTAGCCATGCAATACAATTCAGTCAAGGCAGTGACACCTGATCCATCACCTCTGCTGTACTCCATTGGCAAGAAGAAATCACAGGTCCTACCACACTGAATGAGAGGGGATCTCCAAGACATTACACTGGAAAGTGGAGGTCACTGAGGTCGTCTTGGAATCCCATCTGCCGTAAAAAATGTCATCTAAAACATACGACTAATAGTGGTGCTGAGTCAAGGGTTGTCTTACATTTAAAGAGCTAAGAACAGAGCCTGGCACACAGGAAAAACCAATTTTATTTATTTTCATTTTTTTGAGATAGAGTCTTTCCCTGATTCCCAGGCTGGAGTCCTGTGGCACGATCCCAGCTCACTGTAACCTCCACCTCCAGGGTTCAAGTGATTCTCCTGATTCAGTCTCCCAAGTAGCTGGGACTACACGACATGCAGGCCACTATGCTCAGGCTAATTTTTGTATTTTTAGTAGAAACAGGGTTTTACCCTGTTGGCCAGGGTGGACTCGAATTCCTGGCCGCAAGTGATCTGCCCACCTCAGCCTCCAAAAGTGCTGGGATTACAAACGTGAGCCACTATGCCCAGCCAGGAAGAACTCATTTTGTGTTTCTTATCATCTGCCACTATCATTATTAAGAAGGTTCCGGCCATGTCTCACCCAGCTCAGAGCATCATTCAGCCTCTCCAGGGTGATTTGGGATACTGGGATTCTGTTGTGCAGAGCGCAACTTCTCTTCTCTACCTCTAAGGATGTCTATGCATCACGTACTGAGTCCACATCACCTCCGACACCTTGAACTTCTCATGCTGGACCTAACGGCTCTGTGCCATCTCATTTTCTAGGAGGAAATGTTTCCATCAGAGACAGGGTATGTCAACTTTTTCCCCATAACTTCTGAGCTCCCAAATTCTAATTTGCTTTAGTTCAACAAATTCATCTTACAATCTTTTATTGTGAGCCTTCCACATATCAAGGGCTAGGCTTTCTCCTTCTCGGCAGGTTTGCGCCAATCCATAACCCGAGAATTTCTTCTTATTTTGCCTATTTTAATTTGGATTCTTTGTCACTTTTTCCCATTCTAGTTAAGATTAGGTCCGTTTGTTAAGGGCAATATCTACAGATTTGTGCTGTTAGAGAAACAGTGCATCTTACTGACCTGCTCTCTTATTGTATAGAAATGTAGGGAAATGAAGTTTCTTCTCTCTATTCTCTCACCATATATAATATATATATGGAGATATATGTATTTTATATATTTATAAATACATACACTATATAAATATATATGGAGATATATATATATATATTTTTCCTGCTGCTTTATCTGCCTTATTCTGCCATTTAGATTCAAATTGCTCCCTATCGCCCTTCTGATTCCCCTCAAAAAACTCTGGAAAATTCAATAACTATTTTTTTTTTCTTCTTTTGCCTCTAACCTCCTAGAAACTCTTTTGGAAAGATTTCGCTCACACTAAAAGATTCAAGTGATTGTCACTATATAATTAGCAATAATAATAGTAATAATATTACCAATAATGATGATATTAATAACAACTAATATTGCTAGAACTCTTCCTGTATTCTGGGGTTTCCTCTAAGATCTTTGTACATTTTAGCCTATTTCGCCCTCATTGTGGATATCAGGAAACTGAAGCATAGAGAAATTAAGTAACTCGTCAAAGGTCACACGACTCAAAAGTGACAGCTGAGATTCATGCTCAAGCTGTCTAATTCCAATGACTACACTTTTAACCACGATGTAATTTTGCCTCTTCACATAGATCACGAGAAAAATGTTAGTGGAAACAGAATCCCATATCCAGAAATAGACTATGAGAAAAAATGTTAGTAGAGAGAGAATCCCGTATCCAGAAATGCACTTTGAATCCAATTAACAGGGCAAGGTAGTAGGAAAACACGGGGAGAAAAAGGGAAAATTTTGACTCTTCGCCCCTATGAAATGCGAGTGAGGGTCAGGTCAGTAGGGTGAGCTCTTTCTCTGACACCTCAATGCTCTGAATATTGCTTTTACCAAATCATCCCAAGTGAAGTACAACGTGAGAAAATGTGACACTGAATCCAAATTAAAACAGCCATGATGAGAGAGGATATGGGTTCAGGCCGAAACAGGGTCAAATCCCAGCCTAAGACTTAATATCCACCTGAATATTGGCGGATGAGAAGATTATGTCCAATTTCATTTGAGGAAATAAATGTCTGTTCCTAAAATCAAGCTAGTAAATTACAAATGGAGTCTTATCCATTAATTAGAACATGGTTTAGGAGGCTGAGGCAGGAGAATTGCCTGAACCCAGGAGGCGGAGGTTGCGGTGAGCCGAGATCGCGCCATTGCACTCCAGCCTGGGTAACAAGAGCGAAACTCCGTCTCAAAAAAAAAAAAAAAAAAAAAAAAAAAGAACATGGTTCTATTTCTAAGATACATATTCTAGATAGTGATGTTATTGATTTTATTTTTACTTATATATATTCTAGAAGGGGGTGTTGTTTATTTCATTTTATTTAAATTGCTTTATATTTTTTCAAGACAAAATCAAGATACACAAAATTATAAATCACATTCAATCTTTAAATATTATAATATTAGCACCAGCTGTGATGGCTCATACCTGTAATCCCAGCACTCTGAGAGGCTGAGGCGAGCAGATCACTTGAGCTCAGGAGTTTGAGATCAGCCTGAGCAACATGGTGAAACCTCACCTCTACAGAAAAAAAAAATACAAAAAATTAGCTGGGTATGGTGGCAAGCAGCTGCAGTCCCAGCTACTTGGAAGGCTGAGGTAGGAGAATTGCTTGAGCTGTGGAAGTTGAGGCTGCAGTAAGCCATGACCACGCCACTGCACTCCAGCCTGGATGACAGAGCGAGAGACTCTATCTCAGAAACAAAAGTTACAGTACTAGTACTCCCCGTGGGTCATTTCACTGCATTTCTTTTTTAAAAGAATTAAACCTTTTTATATTTTAGTTTGTAATATTTGGTGGGAGACTCCAGTCCGTTTATTCAGCAAATAGTTACTTACATTGTATTAGTATGTTTTCATGCTGCTGATAAAGACATACTGGGGACTGGGAAGAAAAAGAGATCTAACTGGACTTATAGTTCCATGTGGCTAGGGAGTCGCAGACTCATGACAGGAGGTGAATGGCATTCTTACACGGCAGTGGCAAGAGAAAAAATGAGGAGGAAGCAAAAGCGGAAACTCCTGATAAACCCGTCAGATCTCATGAAACATATTCACTATCATGAGAATACCACAGGGAAGACTGGCCCCCATGATTCGATTACCTCCCCCTGAGTCCCTCCCACAACACAGGGGAATTCTGGGAGATACAATTCAAGTTGAGATTTGAGTAGCACACAGCCAAACCACACCATGCATTTACAAGCATAGTAATTGCTATGCTTCTACATTAAGCCAGGCTCTGTGCTAAACCCTTGGTCTATGAATGGCTTATCTAGAACAGACCCATTCTTTCAGCTTAAAGTGCTTACTCTCTGTTGAGCATTGAACCATAGGAGATTGCAAATATTCAATCATTTTTTACTTACAAGAATGGCAATTTCCTATGATCTAATCTTATAAAAGGGAAATACATTAAATGATGACACAAATGGAAGTAGAATTATAATATGAGATAACAGCCATGTAGGAAAAATGTAAGGTTCTACATCAAACACGAAAAGGCAAAGGCTAGTTTTGGAATAGTGTTGGTGATTCTTCTTTTCTTCCCCATGCTGCTTTCCGAGTGTAGAAAATTCCATTAATCAATCAGTCCTAACCTCCCTCCATTCTCCTCCACAGGTAAATTAGGGAGGGAACTGCTGCTGGGCCCCTTCCTTCTGCTTCCTCTTAGCAGCTAACCACCACAGAAAACCTGCTTTGCTGTGTTCCTTTATGCCACGCTTTTTGTTTTGTTTTTATAGTGGTAAACATATACATAACACAACTTACCATGTTAACCATGTTTAAGGTACATTGGCGTTAAGTACGTTCACATTGCTGTACAACCATTACTACCTTCCACCTGCAGAACTTTCATCATCTTCCCCAAACTGAAACTCTGCTCCCATTAAACAACTCCCCATCCTTCCTCTCCCCAGCCCCTGGTAGCTACCATCCTGCTTTCTGCCTCCGTAAGTTTGACAGCTTTAGATATTTCATATGAGTGAAATCACGTAGCATTTGTATTTTGGTGACTGGCTTATTTCATTTAGTATAATGTCCTCCAGGCTTATTCATATTGTAGAATGTGTCAGAATTTCCTTTTTTTTTTAAGACTGAATAATATTTTATTATGTGGATATATGACATTTTGTTTCATTTAATGACATTCATCAATGGACATTGGAATTACTTCCTCCTCTGGCCATTGTGAAAAATACTACTATAAATATGGATGCAAAAATATCTGTTCAAGTCTCTGCTTTCAGTTGTTTTAGGTATGTATTCAGAAATGGAATTTATGGACCACATGGAAATTTCATTTTTAATTTTTTAAGAAACCACCACACTGTTTTCTTAAAAAAATTAAAAATGAAGTGTAGGGATCACACCATTTTACTTCCTCACCAGCCATGTACAGGGTTCCAGTGTTTCTACATCCTCACTGACACCTGTTATTTTCCTTCTAAAAAAAAATAGCCTTTATCTTCTAATGGGTGTCCAGTGATAACTCCTTGTGGTTTTGATTTGTATTTCCCTAGTGGTATGGATGTTGATCATCTTTTCATGTGCTTATCAGCCAATCGTATACCTTTTATGGAGAAATATCTATGTAACTTCTTCATCCATTTTTAAGTCATGTTTTTTGTTTGCTTGTTGTTGAGTTGTAGAAGTCCTTTATATATTCTGGATATCAATCTCTTGTCATGTATATAATCTGCAAATATGTTCTCCAATTCCACAGGTTCCCTTTTAACTGTGTTGATAGTGTGCTTTGATGCACAAAAGTTCAAAATTTTGATATACTGCAATTGATCTATTTTTTCTTTTGTTGCCTATACTTTTGGTGGCATACCATGCTGAAGCTTTACAAAGGCAGGCCCACCATGGGGCATCCTGTGGGGTCGGATGATGTCTGTGACTAAGTGGTGAGTTTAGTTAATTCTGGATTCAGTGTAAAACTCTTACCCACAGAAATGAGCCATATTCTCCAACATCAGCTTTTCTGATTTAACAAAGATGTATTTTGATCTCCATCTGAATCACTCTTTGACTTTTTCTTAATTTGTTTCATATCAACTTATGCCCCTGTCCCGATACCAAAAGGAAACTGGGCATATGTGGTTTTAGGATGAAATCTCAAAAATGCATAGAAGTTAACTATTTAAGGGAAAGGAGTAGAGTAGGTTGTTCAAGGCAAGGCCATGAAAAGAGAGTATACAAGTGCCCTACGGTAGGAGAAGATAAATATTTTCAAAACACACACACACAAAAAAAAAAAACTAAAAAGGCTGATAAAAACCAGAGAGAAGAGAGCAAAAAGAACGGGGTGAAAGATGAGGTTCCAGACTGGAGTACAGCCAAAGTCCCGTACCGGCAGGATCTTGTAGCATATTGTGTCTGCCTTTAACCAGAAAGAGTTAAGCCTGTGATCCTTAATGGTTTGCTTACCCTCATTCCTGAGCATGAATAATGGAAGCATCAGACTTCCCCTAAAAGGCGAGGATTCCTATTGAACAATACAGATAAGCATGTCGTTTTACTGCCACCAAAGCCTTAGGTCAGAAACACTTTAATTGGCTAAGAAGATTCCCTTACATCAAAAATGGGAAAACAAAATCATGAAAAAGGCAACGCAAATTAAACTAACAAAATAGAGTGTGTGGGGTGGGAAGGCATCAACATTATTATTCCCCTAAAATTGTCCAGAAACAAAAACAAAAAATAATCTTCCCCAAATGAATGTGGCTGTTAGAAATATAAACACTTCACCCTAGTCTTTGGAAAGGGATTACAGAAGAAACAGAAAGACATTGATAACACTTTCCTCTGAACTCTTCCATCAACCCACAGTACCTAGGGCTACACGGAACTACATTACCTCATTTAACTCTCATAACTCCCCCAGGAGGGTGGGTACTACCATTATCCCTATTTTGCAGATTAGAAAATCAAGGCATTTAAGAGGTGAAGTGAATTCCCAACAGTTACCCTACTAATGTATGATGGATGGATTAAAAATCAAGTTTGGGGCCAGGAGTGGTGGTTCATGCCCGTAATCCCAGCACTTTGGGAGGCCGAGGCAGGTGGATCATGAGGTCAGGAGTTCAAGACCAGCCTGGCCAAGATGGTGAAACCCCATTTCTACTAAAAATACAAAAATTAGCCAGGTGTGGTGGCATGCACTGAAATCCCAGCTACTCAGGAGGCTGAGGCAGGATAACTGCTTGAACTTGGGAAGCAGAGGTTGCAGTGAGCTGAGATTGTGCCATTGCACTCAAGCCTGGGTGACAGAGCAAGACTGTGTCTCAAAAAGAAAAAAAAAAAAAAAAACAGGTTTTCTGCCACCAGAATTTATGTTTCTAACCATTATAACAGCCTTGTTCGCATAAATTCTATCCCAGAGAAAAGAACAGGTATCTTTGGCCAACTTAGAGAAAGGATCCGTCCCTAAATATGAGGAGATTTTCACATTGGGTTGTCCATTCATTCAGCCAGTTTCAGACCCTGATGACAAACCTGTAGAGTATGCACAGCTTCCGCTGAGTGACTGGGAAAGTTGAGGGAGAAAGGGAGGATGGACAAACTGTAAAGAATGTAGATCCAATGAGAAGGAAAAAGACTAGGAATGATAGAAAGAGGAAAGGAGTCATCCTCCTCCCAAAAGGGTATCCATTTTAATTAAGCTGTTTACCTGCAGTCGCCTTTTCATCTAAACATTAGCTTCTCCCATCTAAAAACTGAAATGCAGAATTAGAGATATTTCAAAATAAGATAAGTCCTCCTCATTCATTTATTCTCTAACATTACTTTATGGAGCCCCTCCTCCATGCCAGGCAGTTGGAGCAGTGGATGAAACAAAGATCCCACCCTGTGTAAAGTTGACGTCCTACTGAAGGGAGACACACAATAATCAATAAACAAAATAAATAAATAAAGTATAAAATGTGTAACAGAATGTTTTCAAAAGTTGGTTAATAAGGGAAATCAAAAGTATTGTTACAGGAAAAGGAAGAACAGTTGCAGTAGCAAAACATCCTCATTAAAAAGGTAAGGTGGTGTCCTCAAGTGGTGTTCAAAGTGCCCCTTTTAGGATCATTCCCTTCAGGTTGTTCTTGGGCAAATATTACCTCAAACACATTCCCTTTCAAGGTGTCCTTGGCCCTGACATCAGGTGCAGGAGGACAATGTCATCACCTCATCCTCAAGGATGGGGCCAAGGGAGACGCTGATATGTAGCAGGATTGCTGAATCCAACCAAGAAGAGGACTCTGTACCTTATTCTGCATGACTTATCCCCAGATAATCCTGGATGGAAAGGAGAAGGCAAACTCAACCTGAGGAAGCCAGTCCGTGGGAGTATAGACGTCAACATCAAGGTGCTTATAAAGACAGATGGAAAGAGGAGCCCACACTTTTTTCTACCCACATTTATCTTCACTGGCTGGGAAAGAGTTAGCCTAGCCAGGAAGATCCTGGGGGTTGAGGCTAAAAGAGTGTCTCTTTATCCAAAACCATGGATGAGGATGAGGATCGATGATGATGATGATGATGATGATGATGATAAAATAGTGGTGGTAGGGACCATGAAGATAATGATGGTAATGATGGTGATGGTGATGATAATGCTGAAGATGAAGATGGTGATGTGATAATGATGATGACGGTGGTGGTGATAATGAAGATGAGAATGGTGATGATGGGGATGATGATGATGGTGAAGATAATGATGGTGATGGTGATGCTGATGATGATGAAAATGATGATGATGTAGATGATAATGATGGTGATGGTGATGCTGATGATGATGAAAATGATGATGATGTAGATGATAATGATGGTGATAGCGATGCTGATGATGATGAAAATGATGATGATGTAGATGATAATGATGGTGATGAGGATAAGGGTGGTAATGAGACTGATAATGATGGTAACAATAACTATTACTATGTATTATGCTCTGGGCCAAGCACTTTATGAATACTAAACAATCAGCTTACACGACAAACCAATGAGAACAATATTAATATCATCATCCCCATTTTACAGATGAAGACATTGAAGCTTCTGAGTTACTTATCTTTGTCTCATGAAAAATAAGTGGGCAAAAGCCAGATTTAACTGCATAACATCTGGATTCCAAAATGGAAGCAGGAGAGTATTGACGGGAATGGAGATACACCATCTGGTAAACCAGAAAAGAGAGGCAGAGTAGTTGGCCAAACCAAAGAGTCACCAATAAAAGAAAAACTGTAATATTAGATACATGATGTAGTTTGGATATTTGTCCCCTCCAAATCTCATGTTGAAATGTGATCCCCATTGCTGAAAGTGGACATGGTGGGAGGTGTTTGGGTCATGGGAGTAAAATCCTCATGAAGGGCTTCATGTCCTCCTCATGGTAATGAATTCATTCTAAGTCTATCTGTTCACATCCGAGTTGATTATTAAAAGGAGGCTGGTACCTCCTCCCCTCTCACTTGCTCCCTCTCTCACCTGTGCCATACCCGCTACCCCTTTTGCCTTCCACCTTGACTGTACCTTCCTGAAGCCCTCACCAGAAGCAGATGCCAGCACTATAGTTTTTATGCAGTCTGCAGAACTGTAAGCCAAATAATTTTCTTTATAAATTATCCAGCTTCAGGTATTCCTTTATAGCAACACGAAATAGACTAATACCATACGTGTTTGCTGCCCTTCCTACTCCTCCCGTTTGCCAAGGATACACGTTTTCTGAGTCTAAGTCGTGAGTGATAGGAGAGGCAGATTACAGAAGTCAGAGGGACAATGTTAACCTAAAATTATAAATTGAAGCAAGTAGGTTAGCAAGACCACAATCCACACCATGGCTGAGCTGAGAGTTAAAAGTTCTGGATTTGAGAAAGTAGAAGAGAAACTATCTTGAGGACCAATATGACAAGGGAAAGAGGGAGAGGAGGCTAGGGTAAAGGTCTGCTCTAGGTCGTAGATGGAATCTTTCATGATGGCTGTTGATAAACTTCAGTAAAGATGTGAACCAAGTCTTCTTAATTCGACTTTTCTTTCACTGTTGGGGCTCCTTCCTGGTGTGATCCATTTGGGGAAGATGGAGCCTCTCAACTAGATCTCTGCATTCAGTTCCCCCTTGCCATTCCCCTCATTCTCTATTTTTCACTCTGTAGCCAGAATGATTTTTTAAGATACACATGAGATTGCATCATTACCCACAACCCACACTTTAAAACCTAGGCATCATGAGAGATTCAAACTCCTAAACATAGCTGATAAGGTTCTCTGTGCTCTCACCCCTGTTACCTCACCCACTTTATCTCCTTGTCATTTGATCTCTTATCATTCTTTAACCACTGCCTCCTTTTGAATGCACCTTGCTCCCGGCCACCCAGTGCCTTTGTATGTGTTATTTCCTTTGCTATTTGTTAATTCCTATTCACTTTCCACATCTCATCTCAAACATCACCTCCTCAGAAGACTCTTCCTTGGACACCCACTCAATAACCCCAGACTACAGCAGGCCTTCCTGTCTCATTACCCTTATATTGCTTTTTCATGGCATTGTTATCACACTTTATGTAATTGTCTCTATTTGCAGATGACATGATTGTATATCTAGAAGACCCCATCGTCTCAGCCCAAAATCTCCTGAAACCGATAAGCAACTTCAGCAGTCTCAGGATACAAGATCTATGCTCTTCTCAACCTCTTCCCTGTAAATCCCATTAAAGCAAAATAGTATTTCGGGCACGATTGTGTATTCAAAAATTAGCACAATGCCTAGCCCCCTTCACACCCAAAGAATGAGAAAAATAAAATGGGAAGAGTGGCCTCAGGTTTCCCGTCTTAACCTGGGCTTTGAGAAATATAGATATCCATGGGGGTGCTCTTGGTTGGTGTGGGTAAAATGAGGTCTTTGCTGAGAAACACTATAAGCCAACAATGCAATGGCTGCTGCAGGGACATAAGCTACATATGAATAAAACATACTTTAGAATATGAGAAAATTCATGTCATATAACAGAGTAACACTCAAGCTCTGAAGTCAGGCACACCTGGTTTCTATACCACTTCTTTCATTTAACTAGCTGTGTTGACCTTTGGCAGGTTACAAAGGTGATCTGAGATACCATATTCTATTTTCTTCTTATGAGACAGAGTTTCACTCTTGTTGACCAGGCTGGAGTGCAATGGTGCGATCTTGGCTCACTGCAACCTCCGCCTCCTGGGTTCAAGCAATTCTCCTCTCTCAGCCTCCTGAATAGCTAGGATTACAAGCACCCGCCACCACACCTGGCTAATTTTTTTTAATATATTTTTACTAGAGACGGGGTTTCACCATGTTGGCCAGACTAGTCTCTAACTCCTGACCTCAGGTGATCCACCCAAAGTGCAGGGATTACAAGCATGAGCCACTGCGTCCAGTCCTAAGACTCGATAGTCTCATCTGTAAAGTGGGGCTAATGGTCGTCCAGACCTTACTGTCTTGTTGCAAGGATTCAATGAGATAACATATATAAATGGCTTAACACAGCTCTTAGGACATGCAAGACCCCATTATTAATGGTAGCTATGCCAAACCAGATCATCTACATCAGTACGGTCCAAAAACTTGTAGCAACAATGGAAACCTTATTCTGCGCTGTCCAATATGATAGCCATTAGCTACCTGTAGCTATTAAGCATTTGAAGTATGACCAGTGTGACTGAGGAACTTAATTTTCGGTTTATGGCTAGTGGCCACCCTATTGCACAGCATACCACTCTAGACTGGAGTCTTCATCCACTGGTTCTGGGGGTGGTGCTGTCCCAGGTGCTAAAATTCTAGTTGTTCCGATCACTTGTTTGTTTCACGGGCAAAGGAAGCACTCCTTGGTAAATACCTCTGAGTAGCTTCCATATCACTACATAACTGCTGTTCTGGGGCTTCTTGGAGAAGCTTGACATAGCCACAAAGAGTGAGCAATACGTCTTTCTTGCCCCTCTATAATTCCACATTCTCATGATAATAGCTAGTACTTACTAAGCTCTTGCTCTGTGACAAAGTCCACTTTAGAGGTTTGTCTCACTTAATCTGCTTGAAATTCTATGAAGTAGACCCCATTACAATTCCCATTTTGGAGGAGCCTATTTAGAGGTCCACGACTCATAGCAGTCAATCCTGGATTTGAATTCAAGTAGCCTGAGTTTGGAATCTGTGCTGTAACCACCAGCTAGACTCCTTCCTGGTACTACTAGGGTCCAAGTTTTAAACAACAGAAATGAACTCTATTTAACTTAGCCAGTAAAGGGATTATTAGAAGATTCCCCAATAGCTCACAGAATCAAAGAGAAAATTAGACATTGGAAAATGGGGGAAAATAATCAAGGGAAACTAAGTGGTCAAAATCATCTAAACTCTCACCCTTGGAAGAGTCCATTAAGAGTGCCTCCACTTCCTCTGCAGCTTGTTCTTTATGTCGGCAGCCCCAGATTCAAGAACCTAGAAAGAAACATATTATTAGCTGAA
Organism: Sapajus apella; assembly: GCF_009761245.1. Taxonomy (NCBI): domain Eukaryota; kingdom Metazoa; phylum Chordata; class Mammalia; order Primates; family Cebidae; genus Sapajus; species Sapajus apella. The sequence goes on along the minus strand of NW_022436991.1, from coordinate 4,446,920 downwards.
CTTGAGTCTAAAAAGCCCACACTCTATCATCCAGAGATCATGGGAAGCAAATTCCGGTCTTCTAGGTTCCACAGCAGAAGCTGCCGCCAAGTATCTCTTCAAGATCGGCTGTCAATGATTCCCTAAACATAGTGAATGGGTTAGACGTTGAGCAGATAAAAAATTATAAACATTCACTACCCATTGCCCTTACCTACAACCTTATAAATGTTGTCATTAATAGTGTGTTTTTCTTTCCAGGCTACAAGGTATTGCTTCTAGCCAAGTAAGCATAATCAAAGTCCAGGCTCCTCATCTGGGTATCTTGAAAACTTAACAGAAAGTGTCATTTGGGATTTTTTAAAGAGGTTATTTGCCATGCTCCAATCATTCAAGTACTGCCTTCACAGTTTTCTGTCATATTGGTGCATCACTGCTCTATTATTTGCTTAATATTTCTCTTCAAACAGAATCTACATTTTACTTGATTCGTTTTAAAAGGAAACTTTATATTACTGCTGAGAACATGAGGTTAGCATACTAGCTAAATTTGGTCTCCTAATTGTCATTAAAATATACATAAAATTCTGAATGTTTTTTAAGTTTATTCAGGAACCATCTAAAAGCATCCTCTGCTCCAGAGACACTGCTGTAATATAAATAACCACCTTGCAGTTTTCCATAAGGCTGCAGTGATGTGAGATGGACAGTGATGCCTGGAGAGAACAGAGGAAGCTCAATTTTCACCACCAGAATTCAGAGTCGGGGACCTCTGGGAAATCTACCTTAGCATTCTCTCTTCTTCCTTGTTTGACCTTAATCAAGTTCCATGGTTCTTTTGACTCTTGGTCCACTCAACACCAGCACTTGAGTAACAAGCATGTAATGCAACACAGCATCTGCTTGCATCGAAGACACACTGTCCTCTCCACTACCCAAAATGCTATTTAGGATTCACATTTATTTCCTCCTAAGAAACAGAAATCAAAGTCTAGTTTCTCTTACACTTTCTGTGTACTGCTTCTATCCCAGACCCAACAGAGTGACAGGCTAACCAAATAAACACAAAATCAAACAAACATGAGCCTTCAAAAAAAAAGGAGGTGAGGAGCAAGGGGAGGTGGGGAAAAGAGGCAATTCTGTTCAGGAATAGACTCTTTTCTTTCCAGAGAAAGCAATGAGAACATCTATTTACACAACATGGATCCACCTAGGACTACCTTTGTCCTGCAAGGATATAAATGCTGCATTAAAACTACTTTCTCTTTGCACAGAAAGTCCTGTAAACATACCTGCTGTGAATGCAAAGCGAAAAACCCAGCTGGAAGGAGAAAGGTTGGAGAAACCTGTGAAAGAAATGTTAGACATCTCTGCCCTGTGCACAGATTTGCTCTCTCCTCATCTTTCTCTCTTTCTCCTCGACTACTCCTCTTCTCCCTTCTTCCCCCTCCTTTCTTCTTTTCCTCTTTCTCTTCTTTCTCCCTTTCCCTTTCTTCCTCCTTCTCCTTCTCCTTCTCTCTCTCTCTCCTCCTCCTCATCTTCTCTTCCTTCCTACTTCCTCTGGAGGAGATGAGAGCAGGCGGCCAGAATTCATGGCCTGGAGAATTCTGGATCCCACCAACAAAGACACTGTCTTGGAACAAGAGCTGCCATGCTGGTTTTCCTAAACTGAAGAAACTGCTCTCCACATCTCTGATCTTCCACCGAAGAAGTGGGAAGACCACAGGAAATTCTTTCAGAGCATTTAGCCCTAAGTTCCCCTGTTTAATATAGTTGACTGAATTCATTAATCAATTAATTAGTAAGTCACAGTGCTCCAGACTAATACATATGCCAACGCAGCAAGAGACTGGAAAGGCACAGGAGGAATGAAGAAAGTGAAGGGGGCGTCCTCTGCAATACTGGAGCATTTACTTTGAGTGCAGCATAAGTTCAGCAAACATCTGTTTATTCAGAATATGAGCAACTTTCTCAAAGTAACCAGAAAGGTTTCTCAGAATTTTAAAAGAACAGTTGATGCTCTTAACCATAACACGCTCAGCGCTTATGAGATTTTGAAGTGCTCTCTGAATCAAAAGAAGATCTTTCCCCCCTAAGGAGTTTTACAATAAATTGTGTTCCAACTTTCTAAAAATGAGCTGAAAGTATATGTTTTCCAGGGCAGTTCCCAGTTAAGTTGGATATTCTATTCACCAGATAACCCACTTCTCAACCATTCCAGGTCACGTGAGCCAAGGAGATGGGGAAAACAAGATGGAAACCATCATCCTGGGCTTATGCTAGGAAGGCTGTGTTGTCGTTTAAAGAGCACTGATCTTTGAGTCTAGAAAACTGCGTGGAAACCCCAGCTCTTTGGCTTACCAGAGGGGCGACTGCGCAAGCCTCTCAGAACCTCAGCTCCCAATCTGTATAGTGAGAAAGTCACTTTGTCTTTAGAAAGTGGCTGTGAGGGTGAAGTAAGAAAGGGTGTGTGTGAGCGCTTTGAATGTCACAGAACAGTACTCAAATGCAAGGAACAATTACTGTCATTTATAACACACTCTCAGCCTTAAGTTATCCTCATTCTTTCCTCTCTTTTTCCTTCTCTCTCTCCCTCCTGGGGAGCATAATAATGTCTGTGGTAACTATTGCTTACGAAAATTACATCTCTCCATTAGTTCTCTTTACAGAATAAATTCCATTGAAATCCATTAAAATACTTTAGACAACATGCCTACCTTAAAGGTGTTGTTAATTGCGATTTTATTTCGAGATGTGAGTCTCAGGGAAACAAAGGCTAGGCTTTAGACATTTGATACTACACTGGATTTTGTTAGACTTAGGCCACTCCTTTCAAACTGTCACCAAACAGAAAGACAGGGAAAGACAGCTGGACAATCAGCAAATGCCTAGCAGTTAATCCAATGTCAAGATCTCTAATTTGTTTATAAAAGTGGTAAGGAGTTGAGAAGGGAATGTTTTGTCTGAAATTAAGTATCCACCCAAATGGCAAGTTTATACTCTGCTTAGTCTCAAGATATGAAAATGCCTTAAAAGCTTTTCAGATTATTTCTTGAATCTTTAGGAAATGAGCCTCTGATTAGATGGATGGATGGATGGATGGATGGATGGATGGATGGTTGGATAGATGGATGGATGGATGGATGAATGGATGAATGGATGGATGGATGGATGTATATATAGATAGATTAGACAGCTATTAGACAGAAATAGATTAGATAGATAGATAGACAGACAGACAGACAGGCAGACAGGCTGGGCACAGTGGCTTACACCTGTAATCCAAGCACTTTGTGGAGCCTGGGTGGGGGGATCACTTAAGGTCAGGAGTTCAAGACCAGCCTGGCAAACATGGTAAAATCCCATCTCCACTAAAAATACAAAAATTACCTGGGGTGATGGTACGTGCCTGTAAACCCAGCTACTTGGGAGGCTGAGGCATGAGAATCACTTGAACATGGGAGGCAGAGGTTGCAGTGAACCAAGATTGTGCCACTGCATTCCAGCCTGGGTGACAGAGTGAGACTCTGTTGCAAAAAAGATCGATAGATAGATGACAGATAGACAGACAGACAGATAGATAGATAGACAGATAGACAGACAATAGACATCAGTAAATAGATACAGAGATAAATTCAGATGTAGAGATGAATACATAGATGAATTAAATTCAGATCAAGTATTTCTCCTGTCCATTAGGGCATGCAAAACAAAGAGACTTAAGAAAAATATGCAATATGGCTGAAGGAAACCAAAAAAATCATCTTATCTCCCCTTCTCATTTTTAAAAGGTAAAGCACTGAAAAGGGGCTTAACTTATCCCAGGTCACAAACCCAGTACTGCAGCTGTTATTGCTAATAGCTGATGTGCATTAGACACCTACTGCATACCAGGTTTTACACTAAGCTGTCTAAGTGTAATATCCCATTTAATCTTCCCAGGACAATCGGATTGCTGGTCTTACTAATTAGAAAACTGAAACTCAGAAATGGGAAGCAATTTGTCCCAGGTCACTCAACTGGTGAGATGCACAGAGAGACTTGAAACTGGAGGAACACAGTAAGCTACCCTGAACCTAAGACTCCTGGTTTCCAGTGTAGTACAAGGTCCCTTTATATATTTCAACCTGAAATTTTAACCCAAAATATTTCTTTCCTTCCACTGGTAATTGGAAATTCACTTTTGTAAATGAACTTACAAAAAAGTAATTACCTTCCCAAATTGCACATTCCCTTTTTTCTAGTGAAAGCTATTGCACACACTGAGGACTCGTTCAGCTGGGGCCGGGCTGCCCCATAAATAAGTCATGCCTGGGTTGATCCATGTGGCTGTCACTGTATGTATAATAGAAGAGCCAGTGTCAGGGAGCAGCCGACACTCACCTCCTTGCGTACATGTTTCCAAATTGCCCTTGACAGGTTATGAGCAGAGCATTTCAAAGGGATGCATTAAATACAGCACAAGGGCTTTGAGAGTCTGCCTTTCTACATCCTGGGGCTGGGACTTTGATTTCTTCCAATTCCATTTGGTTTTCCCCTTCCTACCAGAAGGAAGGAAGCTGAGAGCAAGTCCTGGGGCAGCTGGTCTGGCTGCAGGGTTACTCTCCTGGCCTCTGAATATTAGAACAGAACTACGAGTTGATGAGGTACCTGGTATCTGAGGCTAAGAAATATGGGTTTAAATCCTGGCTCAACTGTTTACTAGCCACATGGCCTTCAGCAAGTTTTTTGGCCTCTCACTTTTTCAACTATAGAACAGAAATAATAGCACTCACATTCAGAAGGTTATAGTGGGGATAAAATAAGCTTCTTAACAATAGTTAATATTTATTCAGTACTCATTATGTATCAAACACTTTGCTAAGCACTGAACATGTGTGGATTACTTATTTAATTCTCATAAAGAAATAGGCTAGATTGTTATCTCCATGTCACAGATGAGGAAACTGAGGCATAGAGCTTTTCTGTAACTGCCCCATTGTCTCATAGCAGGCTTTGCACCAGGCAGTCTGGCTCCAAACTGAAACTGCTTAGTGACCACACCATGAGCAGAGAGTGCCTGACACATAGTAGGTGCTCAATAAATTTTAGGGATTTTTTATTTTGTCACTGAGTTGCCTTGTACTTGCTCACCTATTCAGAAAGAACCGTTATCAGTGTCTTGGGGAAGAATAACAGAATTATCATTTACTAAACCTCAGCTGTGTGCCAGGTGCTTTACTTGTATTTTCTTATTTAACCATCACAACTGCATGCTAGTCCTGTTATTCCCATTGCCTGGATGGGGAAGCTGAGGCACCAGAAGGCCAAGGACTCTCCCGAGGCAAATAGGAGAGCCAGATAGCCTAAGTCTCAGTCTATCCAACTTCAAAGTTCACACCACACTGACAATCCAGGTAAACCCTTGATGCTTATATCATCTAAATTGAACAGACCATTTCTGCCTCCCTGCCTGAACCATGGTCCTCTAAGTCAGAGCTTCTCAAAGTTTACGGTGCACACAGATCATCGGGGCATCTTGTTAAATGCAGGTTCTCATTCAGCAGGTCTGGTGGGAGCTAAGATTCTGCTTTTCTAACAAGCACCCAGGCAGACAACACTTTGAATATCGAGGATGTAAGAGAGTCCTTCAGCCCTTTCCATGTTTTCTCACTCTTTGCCACTTGAAACTCAAGAAGCATCTCTGAGGCTGGGGACTGAGACTGGAAATAAGTTCCACCTTCTTCAGCTCTGTGGAGTCAGATTTTCCAAAGCACCCCTTTCCCCACCAATATCATCCTCACCACCAGCGTCACCATCACACACACACATGCACACACAGGCCTTCTCCACCTCTCTTGAATTTTTATGTCTTTTTGACATGTGGCTATTGCGCACATTTCATATTAAATCACTCTAATGTCAAAAGAAAATTCAAATTGTTACTAAGCATATTTAACGCCAAAGAAGAATTCTACCATAAGGCTAAATGCAGCAATACCAGCAATTTACAACTGAATAATGACTTAAGTAATGATAACGAGCCTGATGACATTTGGTTGTACATGGTTAAATCTTTCATAAAATAGTCCCTTTCCACTCTCGAATTTAAACCTAGTGAACTATTTAAAAGGTTCTTCATAAAGCGGTCTCTCTTACCAGCCTACAACTTTACAGCTGTGGTTCTTTCCTGTCCAGCCTCATCTCCCAATTTCTTTCCTCCAATACCCTGTTTTCCCCGTTTTGCTGGACTTTCAGACCTTTGATGATGCCTACTCAAGGCCTTGGACCATGTTCTTCCCTCTTCCTGGATTCTCTTCTCCCATCTGTAATTCCCTGGAGATTCTGTCTCCAAACCCAGAGTTTCCTTCCACAGAGAAGGTTTTGTGGTCAAGACACACACAAGGGCTCCACTCACCCCTCCAAGATGTTGACTTCGTATCCTACTTTCTCTAGTTCATCAACCCCTGGGTAGAATAAGAATAATAACCCTCTCTGCCAGAAGGTTGCAGTGAGGATATTAATCATAGGTAGTGTTTATTCAGTGCTCATTATACACACAACACTTCACTAAGCACTTGCATACCTGTATCACTAATTCTCACAAATTATAGAATACCTATGTGTAACATATGTGTAACATAATCCCCTATAGTATATGTAATATATGTATATTGTATATTCATACACACACGTATATACATACACATATACATATACACACATGTACATATATGTATACATGTGTATCATGCATACGCATGCACATGTCATGTGTATACGTGTGTATGTGTATTTCTGTGTATATGAATGCATAGGTATACATGGGCAGATGTATGTGTGTACATGTGCACATGTATGTATGCATGTATATATGTACATGTTTATGTGTATATGTGTGGCCATGTATATGCCTATATGTGCATGTCTACCTATATACATGTGTATGTGTATTACATATATGTATACATGTGTGTATGTATATACGTTCTGTGTGTATGTGTGTATGTGTACGATGTATGTATGTAATATGCATAATATATAACCCATATATGTATAACATAATCTCATATAATAACCCCATGTCACATATGAGGAAATTGAGGCACAGAGAGAGAGAGGTTATAACTGAGGTATAGAGAGACAACTGACCCATTGTCTCACAGCAGGCTTTGCAGCGAGAAGGCAGAGGAGAAGTTAGGAAGGACCTGTTTGGGCATATGTTTCAGAAGTGCAAGAAGCATCAGTCAATGTGGTCCTTGAAGGAGACTTGCCAGCAGGATAAAAAGCTAAAATGAAGAGCAGAATAACAGAGGGAGAGGGGAAGAAGGAGAATGAGGGAATCCCTGACCTTAACACCAAGCCTGTTATTCTCCCCAGATTTTCCCACTTCTTCCATCGTTCATGATGGAAGTCCTTTGGATGATAAAATCACAGAGTAGCAAAGTGGCTCGTCTGACAGATGAAGAAACGAAGGACCAGAGTGTGTGAGTAACACAGCCAGATGGCCCTGTGTGTGGCTGCCCCTGCCTTTTTACCCTAGGGTACCATCCAGAGGACACTCTGAAGGACTGTGAGACAGAGAAACACCACAGATTCCGCCACAGAGCCTCAGTTCACTCCAAGCCCTTTAATAGGTCTTGCTCAGACAACCTTGTAAAGCTGCAGAATATGGTTTCTCTTCTTTGATACTAGAAGTGTCAGGAGCCTCTCTGGCCATTTATTTGATGGAGAGGTTGCTAAATGTTACGGCAAATGGCCATATCAATCTGGTTAATGGCTGAGCATTGGTGTAGGCTGAAACCCTGAGACCTCACCAACCAGAAAGTTTCCTGGCCTCCAGACCATGCTGTACATGAATATCTGGAACAAAAAAGTCACGTGATGCTATGGACTCTGTCCCTGGAGCCAAGGGGTATTCTATCTTAGCCTTGATTCTGCTGCTAACTTGCATAGCCTTGAGGAAATCATCTACTTGCTCTGGGACGATTTTACAAAACGGAAAAAGAGGCTAAAATAAAGGGTGCATTTACTTCTAAAGTCTCACGTTTACTGCTGTGTAACAACCACAAAATCCCAGTGGGTGCAACAATAAGAATTTGTGTAGCTCATGCATCTGTAGTTGTTTTGATGTAGGCTCAGCTGGCCTGGCTGATCCCATCTAGGCTTGGCTGGAGTGGCTGGCTCGGCTTCATATGTGTCTCATCCTCTTCCGGCTCTGAAAGACAGTCTCAGGTAGATGCATCTCATGATGATGACAGTGATACAGATAGCACACAGAAACATGTGAGGCCCCCTCCCTGTGTCCATGTGTTCTCATTGTTCAACACCCACTTACGAGTGAGAACATGCGGTGTTTGGTTTTCTGTTCTTGTGTCAGTTTGCTGAGAATGATGGTTTCCAGCTTCATCCATATTCCTGCAAAGGTCATGAACTCATCCTTTTTTATGGCTGCATAGTATTCCATGGCATATATGTGCCACATTTTCTTTATCCAATCTATCATTGATGGGCATTTGGGGGTGGGGGGATTGGGGCAGGATAGCATTAGGAGAAATACCTAATGTAGATGACGGAGTGATGGATGCAGCAAACCACCATGGCACGTGTATACTTATGTAACAAACCTGCATGTTCTGCATAAGTACCCCAGAACTTAAAGTATAATAAATAAATGTTTTTTAAAAAAGAAACATGTGAGGTCCCTTAAAGCTCAGCTCAGAACTGAAACACTGTAACTCTTATTTTATTCTACTGGCCAAATAAATACACACTGGCCAAGCCCAAAGTGAAAGATCAGGGAAATATACTTTAGTCTCTCGGCGTAAGGAACTGTAAAGTCATGTAATGGGGCATGCACAGGGCCAGGGAATTAATCCACCTGTCCTCTTGAACAGGAAACATGGGTCTCCACTGGGCCAGTTTCTTCACTGTTCCCCCACTATGTTTTTATTACATTGTACCTCTGATTCCCCACCTGGAATCACTCCCCAATCCGCCCATCTAAACTCCGTTTATTCCATAAGACCCAGGCCAACAGCCCCCTCCACCATCAAAGCTTCTCCAGACGCACAGTTGGCCACTTGAACTGTTCCAATCCTCTGGCTTGGGGGTAGGTGTCTCCTATTTCTCTAGCCAGCTAGCAGCTGACTCCTAGAAGACCACATGTGATACGTCTCACCAGTCGCACTCACTGGTAGATTAAGCCGTCTGTGAAGTGGGCGTGGCATTGGTGATTAGGTTTCCTAACAAGGGAGGGAAACATTGACTGTCTCTTCTGTAACTGCCCTGCCTAGGTAAAAACCTCGGGGAGCTGAATGATAGCATTTCCCCTTCTGGGTTCACTGAGTCAGAACCACCCGTTTGTCCACTGGTAAGGGTGCTGCACTGTGTCACGCTGGCCCTGGGCAGCCCTACTTGAATTCAAATCTCACCTGCCCCTTCACCTTGTACAAAGACCTTTGATCCTCCCTAGAGCCCACACCTAGCCCATGTACTAGCGCAGAAAAGCCAACATCATAGTGAAACGGGAGAGTTCCCTTATCCCTCCCACAGGGCAGGTGACAGGGGTGTGGCTCACTCTTTTGCTCACCCCGACGCTCAAACCCCTAGGGAAGCAGGCAGACAGGCAGGTGTAGAGGCCATGGGGAGCATTTCTGAGTGATCTTCTGTACTCAGTCTTCAGATTCTAATGCTAATTTCCATGTGAATGCCCTTACAGACACAGCCAGAAATAGTATTTTACCAGCCATCTGGGGACCCCTTAGCCCAGGGATGTGATAAACCAACCCCATAAATTGATTTATATGTCCATGTATTAAGTTGACACATATTACAGTTGGCTTTGGGGTTATTAGAAGTCAATAATAAAATACATGTCAATGGACCCATTTTCTGCCATAGCATCCAATGGATGAGTTTTCTTTCCACCACTCTCTGCATCTCCCTTAGCCTTTTGGATTTTCAAGGTCTCACTGACCTGTGGCTATAGGACCAGGCCTGGTGGGTCACAAAATAAACACAGTCAGAGCCTATGTTGGAACCCATATAGGTTCCTTCCCATCCTCCAGGTCCAATCACTCAAAGTCCTGTCCTAACCACTTATTTTCCCAAAGTCAGAAGCAGCCCCGCCCAGCCTCCTGCCTGCTGGTCTATAGATCCTTTCCTCTTCTTCATGTTAAGTGCCCAGGGAGCATTTTGTACACACCTCTCAGCGGCGGCTGCAGCAGAGACTGTAAACCTGTATGCAGAATTCATTAGCTCCGCCACAGGTCCTGGTGCTCATCCTCCTCAGCACTCTTGTTTCTGAGAGGCATCTGTGGGCCTCTGGCCGGATAAACAGAGAAAGAGTCCAGCATCCCCTGCTACCCAGCCATGGCTCCAGTGGCCACCTGGAGCACACCAAAGTGGGCTCCTGACTTTGTAGGCACGAAGCAGAGCCTGATGGATGCATGTGAGGCCTGGCCGTGCCACCTCTGCTCAGAGTATAATTTAACAGATTTTTTTTTTCCCATACTGCTCTGGGAAGCAGGGACCTATAGAGAATTGGTAATTGGCATCCTAAGTCCAAGCATGCTCTGATCTCTGCAGCACCTTGTTGCTCTAATTGCTTAGAGACCCATTTTCCTATCCCAAGACTAGGGGCCAGAGACTTTGCAATAACCTGAAGGCAACAGATATTAAACTGTCTCACTGCCTCTGCCCTGAACAGAATAAAGTTTTCATTGTCAGCCATAGTGGCAGGGCAGGACAATTCTAGGGATACGCAGGATCTAAGAAGTTTCTTCCAGTAAGTCAGGGCCTGTGGGAGAAGGGATTCCACAGGGTCAACCCCATGTGGAATAGGCTGACTTGGGAGGTTGTGCAAATTCGTGGCTTTCAAAGTGATCATCCATCAAACCAGAAACCTGGGCATAATCCACAGTTCTCTTTCTTTCCCTCACACCCCATCCATCAGCAAGTCCTGACAACGTTACCTGCTAAGTAGATCTTGAATCTGTCATACCCTGTCTCCTTATTCCCATGACCACAGCTTCAGTCCGTCTCTCACCGAGTCTATTTTCTGAACCCCTCTTCCCAGTGTGAGCCTCCAGTCCTCTGAACCAGGGATCGGCAAGTACAGCCCATGGGAGGATGGCACCAAACCTGGGCCTTCGCCTGTTTGTCTTATAAGTAAAGTTTATTGGAATGCAACCATGCCAATTTGCTAACATATTGTCTGCAGCTGTTCTATGCCACAACAGCAGAACCGAGTGGCTGCAAAACAGACGAAGCTCATGGAGCCCGTGAAGTCAAAAACTACATATACTCTCTGGCCCTTTAAAAAAATATTCACTGCCTCCTGCTCTAAACCATCACCAGTTAAGAAAACTCATCACTCATTCCTCCTGCCAACTCATAAAATACGAAATTCCTTGCAACATATCCCACATTCTTTATGAATGGATTCTTAGCTAGCTCCGGAATTACAACTTAGCAGGCAACAGACTATGTCTACTTCATATATTTCTATTGTGGTCCAAATTAGGTTTAAAATACTAAATGAGTTGCCAACATTTTTATAGAATGATAAGACTATACTTAAAAATTCATATTTATGACTGACCTTGAAGAACAGGAAATTCTGGCAACACCTGGCCTTCACTGACAGTGAGCAGCAGAATGAATGTGCATTCACCCACTTTAGGTAAAACCTCAGACTCCACCTCTCCGTATTGTCCCACACCTGCCCTGCTTCGTTTGTACAAGCATATGAGTTAGAAAAGCCCTGCTCGTCCTTCTTTCTCTGCTGATCGACCCTCTTCCTAGAACTGTTTTCCTATAGTTATGCGGCAAGATAGAGTCCCCAGAGAAGCAACGCTCCATCCCACCTCCATATTTTCATGCACGCTAACATCTTGTATTAGTTTGCTGGGGCTGCTATAACAAGCATCAAAGGCTTGGTGACTTAAACAACGGAAATGTGTTTTCTCACAGCACTGGAGGCTGGAAGTCCAAGATTAAGGTGATGGTAGAATTGTCTCTTCTGAGGCCTCTCTCTTGGGCTTGTAGATGGCCACCTTCTTGTGTCTTTATGTACCCTTCCGAGTGTGTGTGCGTGTGTGTGTGTGTGTGTGTGTGTGTGTGTGTGTGTCTAATCTCCCCTTCTCACAAGGACACAAATCCTATGCCATTAGAGTCTACCCCAATGAACTTATTCAACTCTAAGAAGCTCTTCAAGGACCTATCTCCAAAGACAGTCACAATCTTAAATACTGGAGGTTAGAGTTGGAGCTTCGACATTTGGTGGGGAGGCTCATAACATCCCCGCTCCATGCGTGCCTTTCCCTACTGTATTTACCCTAAAAAACACGCATTCTTACTCTAAGAATCAGACCATGCACAGCCTTCCCCAGCAGCCCCTGCTGGGTTGGTTTTCTAACCTATGTTTCTTTGCAACTTACACACACCTTCACTAGAGAACTATCATCTTGTGCTTTAATGATTCATATTTCCCCCTTCTTCCACTAAACTGTGAGCTTCTAGGTGGTAGTAACTACATATATCTTTTTATCCCTATTTATTCAATAAATATCCACTGGGGGCCTGCTATGTGCTAGGCACTGCTAAGGTCGCTGAAGGTTGAGCAATGAACAAGACGGGCAGGGTCCCTGCCTGTATGGGGCTCACATTCTAGTAAGGGAAAGGAGCAGTAAAGAAGTCAAAAAGCAATAGGGATAAACTGCAAACATAATGCTTAATCCATTGTAGGTGTTCAAAAAGCTGTGAACCAAATGCTATGGGGAGAATGCGTTCATCTGGGAAGGATGAGAGAAGAGGGGGCGAAACCCCAAGAACCTTTTCAAACCTGAAATTTTGTGATTCTTTGTTCACTCTGAGTTGCTGAGGTAGCTATTACAAGGAAGGGAAAAGAAGGCTCCCCTTGTCCTGGAAGCTCACATCACTTAATGATCTAGAACCCTGGGTCACTACATCCCTACATCTGTCCTTGAATTAGGAGACCTCTCAGTATCCCTGAGAAGAGACGGACAACCAAGACAAAACCCGCCAAATGTCTCCCATCCCACTGCCTCAGAATTCCCATAGCCAAGGTCTGTTTTCCAGTGGTCGAGCCTAGAGATGAGATATATTTTCCTATGTCCAATTCTTGGATAAATTTATGGGGCAGTGGGGAATGAGGTAAGGGCAGGTCTAGGTCTAAGGAGACTCGTACTGTGTAAATGACACATTTTGGGTGCATCATAGCCCGTATCAACCTCTAAGGAAGAGAAGGACCATTTCTAGAAATTCTCTAGTAATAATGAGACATGATATCAGCCACACAGGGATCCACACTCTGCTAAAAGCACAAAGCCTGCAGGAGCTCAGCATGGCCACACTAATGTCCATTCCCTTCCTATCTGTTGTCCTTGATTTTTTAAAAAAACAAGTGCTATTTGGGTACCAGTGTATAAAGCTCCTATTACGGAAAGAGTTAAATGGATTAAAATGCAGAAACAAAATTCATCCATGGAACTCTGTGTCCTCACAAATTTATTCATATAAAATTTAGAATCATTTTTGTCACATTAAAAATTTACATCAGGCTGGGTGCGGTGGCTCAAGCCTGTAATCCCAGCACTTTGGGAGGCTGAGGCGGGTGGATCACGAGGTCAAGAGATCAAGACCATCCTGGTCAACATGGTGAAACCCCGTCTCTACTAAAAATACAAAAAAATAGCTGGGCATGGTGGCGCGTGCCTGTAATCCCAGCTACTCAGGAGGCTGAGGCAGAATTGCCTGAACCCAGGAGGCGGAGGTTGCGGTGAGCCGAGATCGTGCCATTGCACTCCAGCCTGGGTAACAAGAGCGAAACTCCGTCTCAAAGAAAAAGAAAAAAAAAATTTACATTAAATTTATAACTTAATGTTAAATTATATCATTCTAAAATCCAAGCATATCATTCTAAAATAAATTGAATGGTCTTTTAAAACACTCAATATACTTTATAAATATATTCCGGTATGTCCTGCATGTCAATTACCTACTGCTAGGTAGTTTCTATTACTTGGTAACCAGACTCAATGAAATCTTTCTAAATGATAATATTTCCTACCTGATTACTGTTGATTAAAAAAAGGTAAAATTCAGCCAAACAACTAAACTTATTACTTCTGTAAGTTTTTAGTTGATTCTATGAGATTTTCTACATAGATATTCTTACCATTTTAAGAAATGATTATTTTTCCATGTTGATTCCAATACTTATTCCTAGTCCATTTTCTTCAATAATTGCCTTGGTGAGCAATTATGAATAAATAATGACAGAGAGATCAGTTTGTTCCCACATCTGACAGAAAGGTCTTTAGTGGGGCCGGGCTCAGGGGTCACGCCTGTAATCCTAGCACTGTGGGAAGCTAAGGCCAGTGGATCACCTGAGGTTGGGAGTTCAAGACCAGCCTGGCCAACATGGTGAAACCCCATCTCTACTAAAAATATAAAACTAGCAGGTCATGGTGGCACACACCTGTAGTCCCAGCTACTTGGGAGGCTGAAGCAGGAGAATCGCTTTTAACTCAGGAGGCAGAGGTTGCAGTGAGTTGAGATTGCACCATTGCACTCCAACCTGGGCAACAAGAGTGAAACCCCAACTAAAAAAAAACGCCTTTAGTGTCTCCCTGTATCGACAGGTGTAATATTGGTTGGCTCTTGGTTTGGTTTAGGTTCTGTTTTGGTTATGTTTTTAAGAATTACAACTTAAGCCTTTCTGTCATCAGTGATAGATGTCAGATTTTATCAAATATTTTTAGGTGCCTATTGAGATGATCTTAAGATTTACATAATACTTTGTTCTACGCTACAGATTTTCAAAATCCTTTATTTCCCAACATGTTACAGGACCAATGGTGGAGTTATTTGATCAAAGACATGCACATTTGAAAATCTTTATGTGTTTTGTTAAACTGTATCCCCAAAGATGAGGTCGATTGACACCTCGGCCCCAGCAGTGGATGAAAATGCCTATTATACGAACTCTCAGTAGCATTGTGTTTTTATAACTAAAATCTCTGTTAATTTATAAAACTACTGAATGTTAGATACAAAACATACAAGGTATACCACCTCTTTCTTATCCTCTTACTGCACTCCTTAAAAAGTAATTGTAGGTTCTCAGGTTTATGTTACCTGATGATATTTCATAAACATTTTAACACAGTTCCCCTGGAAGAGCTCTAATGGAACCTCTGTATATATTTTGGGGTCACATAACTCTAATATTCTGAAAAAGCTATTGGATTAGGCCCATTCCAATGACCTCACTGAACCCTTCAGAGCTCTGTAAGGACCCTGAAGACAGATTCTTAGATACTAGTGGTTAGAATTTCAACACAGGAATTTAAAGGGGAGAGACATCATTCAGTTCATAACACCCCTTTTCCAGGAATGCCCTTCCCTCCCTTATTCACCTGACAAATACTCATTCATTCCTAAACATCAGATCGCACACAGCCTTCTCTGATAGCCAGAGAAGCCACACTTTCTCTGACAGCCACATTTTCTTCCCAGAAAAATGTGCATACATGCAAATGTTTTTTTCATTGGCTTCAGAAGACTCCAGGATCTAGCAGGAATGTCACAGACCCACAAAGAAGAATTGTGACCTATTTTACTATCCCTGTTTCACAGATAACAAAGCTAAAGCCAGCCAGGCACAGTGGCTCATGCCTATAATCCCAGCACTTTGGGAGGGTGAGGCAGGTGAATCACCTGAGGTCAGGAGTTCAAGACTAGCCTGACCAACATGGAGAAACCTTGTCTCTACTAAAAACACAAAATTAGCCAGGCATGGTGGCACATGCCTGTAATTCCAGCTCATCGAGAGGCTGAGGCAGGAGAATCGCTTGAACCCGGGAGGCAGAGGTTGCTGTGAGCCGAGATTGTGCCATTGCACTCCAGTCTGAACAGCAAGAGTGAAACCCCATCTCAAAAAAAAGAAAGTTAAAGCCGAAAAGAAAATCTGTTTTTACTAAAACGTTTTTTTCTTATTTTACAGGCCTTCCTTCTTCCGCCCCCTCCCAAAAAAAAATCGAGGAGAAAAGCCTATATTGCTTTCTACTTAAAAGATATTTTTATTTTGAAAAAGAAAAACGCTTTGAGAAACAGTGGCATTATCTGAGTAAACACAGAGCATTCCAAGGTGAGCACTTTAAGGGAGTTCATGTCCAACCTCACAGAGTAGGTGGGAAAAGTGCTGACCAGGGAACCTAAGACCCAGGATCTGGTGCTCCTAGACCACAGACTGAATGTAATCCTCGAATAACTCATAAGCCCCTTGAGCCTCACTTTCCACACCCGTAAAGTCAGGTACTAATGTTTGCCTCACAGCAATGCTCTAAGGAATAAATGAAATTTCTGGACACATAAGGAAATGCTATATAGGTAGGTTAATGCTATATAGATATTGCTAAAGATTATTTTTCAAATAAATTCAGCAAATACCTATGGGGCACCTATGATATGCCAGGCACAGTTCTAGGTGCTAGGGAATCAGCCTAGATGGGAGGGTCAGGAGGGCTGCTCTTCTAGAGTTTGCACACTGGCAGGCACAGCCAACTTTCAACAGGGGATTTGTATCAGGCCCTTCTTGCACTGCTATAAACAAATACCTGAAGCTGGGCAGTCTATAAAGAGAAGAAGTTTAATTGGCTCATGGTTCTGTAGGCTGTACAGGAAGCGTAGCAGCATCTGCTTCTGGGGAAGCCTCAGGAAGCTTCCAATCACGGCAGAAGGTGAAGAGGGAGCAGGCACATCACATGGCGAGAACAGGAGCAAGAGAGACCAGGGGGCGGGGGGGATGCCACATACTTTTAAACTACAAGATTTTTTTCTTTTTTTGAGATGGAGTTTTACTCTATCATCCAGGCTGGAGTGCAGTGGCACAATCTCAACTTACTGCAACCTCTGCCTCCTGCGTTCAAATGATTCTCCTGCCTCAGCCTCCCAAGTAGCTGGGACTACAGGCATGCACCACTACATCTGCCTGGTTTTTGTCTCTTTAGTAGAAACGAGGTTTCATCAAGTTGGCCAGGCTGGTCTCGAACTCCTGACCTCAGGTGATCCTCCCGCCTTGGCCTCCCAAAGTGCTGGGATTACAACCGTGAGACACGGTGCCCGGCCTAAACTACCAGATCTTGTGTGAGCTCAGAGCAAGAGACAGCTCGCTTATCACCAAGGGGATGACCCAAGCCATTCATGAGGGATCCACGACCATTACCAGTCACCTCCCGCCAGGTCCCACCTCCAACATTAGGGACTGCAATTCAATTTGAGATTTGAGCAAGGACAAATCCAAACTATCTCAGGGTTCAAATGGGATAACTGACAGGAGCAAGGAAGTGCAAGGTGCTGAGGTTGCTTATAAGGACGGGAACCAGCCCCACTGGAACTGGTCAAGGTGTTCCATCTGAGGAGACTAGGGTTTAACTGAAACCTGGAGGGGAGGAGGGGGTGTCCAGTAAAAGGAAGAGGGCATTTTATGGATCAGGAATTAAGAGAGAGTTTTACATGTTAAATGAACTTTTAAAAGTCCAGTGTGGGGTGTGTGTGTGTGTGTGTGTGTGAGAGAGAGAGAAAGAGAGAGAGAGAGAGAGAGAGTTATAGCTGTGTGTGCTGTGAGTGGGCAGGTTGTAGGTTTTTGTGTCTGTTATAGGTTGCATATGTGTTTGAGGGTATGTGGGAGGGGCTCTGAGGTGTGTGTGTGTGTGTGTGTTGTGGTTGTGTTCGTGCATTGTGGTTTGTGGGTCGTGTGGTTTATGTGGATTGTAGCTCACATGCATGTAGGTGTATGGCTTCATATTCTGGGTTATGTGGGTGGGTTTTAAGGTGTGAAGAGTTGTTATATATGGAGTGTGGATGTGTGAGAGTGGTGGGTTATGTTTATGTTGCAGGCTGTATGTGTGTATGCTGTAGGTTGTGTATGAGTTTTAGATTATGTGGGAAGAGTTGTGTGTGTGTATGAGCCGTGGGTTGTATGGAGGTGTGTGTTGTTGTTTGTGCTATGGGTTGTATGTATGGAAGTCTGTGGCAGATTGTATGTTGTTAGTAGCACTCATTGGGTATGTATTTTGGGTTATGCGGTGAGGGCTATAGGGTGTGAGGGGTTGTGTGTATTTGTTGTGCATCAGAGTGGGTTATGAAGTTTGCAGGTTATACATATGGGTTGTGGGATGTGGTATGTGTATGTGTGTGTGTGTATATGTGTGTGTGATCAGGCTAAAGGGGTAGGCTGAGACAGGCTCCAGATGACATAGCAGACACTGTTGGTTCCCCTTCTTCAATGAAAGACACCTGACTTTCAAATGCCAGAACCTGCCCTGCTTTGCCTGGGGGCTTTTTTGGGGTCTGGGTCCCACCTTGTCCCCACTCTCAGCAGGGCCAGCCAATTCACACTCCCTACCCCCAGAATCCTTCAATCAGTGATTAAGCAGGGGTGGGTGGATAAATACCCCAGCTCCCTCACCCCTCAGGGGAGATAATGCTGACATGTGTGTTCTGTGCCACTCTTCAGCCTTGCCTGACAGGATTTAGCTCCAGGTGCACACAGTGGTCCTTGCTTGATAGCGACCCTTTATTGGTTCTTTTCCTTCCCTGTTTCACTTTCTCACCCCTATCTGGGTGTTTCCTGAGCCCTTCCTCAAAGACCTGGTCTCACATCCATTACCTCGTTGATCTACTTCTGGGCCAACCCAAGCTGAGACAGCCTTGTAAGCCATCCTGGACTTCACCCTGAGGGCAGTGGGCAGCCATGAAGGTTAATGACAGGGAGTTCCCATAATCCATTATGCTTTGAAAAATTAAATGGATAAAATACAAGGTTCCAGCAACTTTCTATCTTCTACAATCCATGCCTTGGAGAAGGATGCCTATGTTATTCATGCACAAAAACCCCCCAGTCAAGGAAGGGCATTTGCTCACCTCCCAGGCCAAGGTGGTCTCACCCTCCAGTGGGTCCCTGAGGTTCCAGAGCATTCAGGTGACTCATTTGAGGCCACAAAGCTAAAGCGCCGCCAAGCCCAGAGTACAGTCCCAGCCACCTGCATCTCAGCCCCATTCTCACTGGGATGTTTCTGCAGTAAAACCTTCAAAGGCATTTTATCCAAACCACTCAAAATCAGGACGCTGAGCCAATTCAAAACCTGTCTGTCACAACTGCTGTTTTGAGAGGACATAGTCACTTTCACTTAGCCTCCAGTGGGAAAACAGGGACCAACGCCACGTCCTGCCCTGGGACAGGAGCCAGGGGCCTGTTTCTTTTGCAAGTCAGGCAGCTGCTTGTGGACCTGCTTGAAAGGAGGGGATCTGGGCAGTTGTGGTCGTCTGGTCCTGCCTGACACAGCTCTCCTGGGGAGCACCGTCCCTGTCATGCAGTGAAGCCTGCTGAAACCATCAGTCTGTAAGCATGATAGACAGTGCATCCAAGCTGGCTGGGGCTCCTTTGATATTTTTCTGTATCAGGCTCATCCTTCAGTGTGGATGAGACAGGACAGAGCTGGAGCCTTGGCAGGGCTGGGAAGAGGATATCAGAACAGCGTGTGCACATGTGGAAAGAAAAGGAAATTGAGTAGGAGATGAGGGGCCCCTGGTCTGATGAGATGGACAGGAACACCCCCCTCCATGCTGTGGGGGCCGTCTGTCCCGCCAAGACACCTGCTTCCTGGAGATCCCAGGAGGGCAGCCATTGCCAGAAAAACAAAGTGTGGTGCAACCCTAGATGTTCTTCCTGTATATGCATTCTTAAACAAATCATTTACCCTCTCTGTGCCTCAGTTTCCTCCTTTATAAAATAGGGCTAATAATATCTATTTCAAAGTATGGCTGGGAGACTTAACTGGGACAGTGTATAAACACCCCCAGGGAGGTACCTAACACATCCTGTTAGATATGCCTTACTTTCCCCATCATAACTAACATTTGGAGAGTTGCCAGTTACTCACTACATACCAGGCACTGTCGAAAGGACACGATAAACATCTTTGCTGTTCAACCACCCTGGGAAGCAGATCCTAGAGATTAGGAAACTGAGAGGGGTTCCATAACATTCACGAGACCTAGCACTCGCAGAGGGTGGCTAAAGTTACAACCCAGGCAGAGCTGACTCCAGAGCCCGACTTCTGAGCCCTTCCAATTTCTCCCCTATTTACGAGGGAAACAGAAAGCCCACCTCTCCCAGGAAGAGCACTTCTGTGTCATCAGGCAAGGGTCATGTTCATTGCCCATGTGTGACATATTTTAAAGACATAAAGCTATAGTGTCCTGGGCAGTGTAAGTAATAGCTCTGTCTTGAAACTCCCATAAATCAAAATCATGACGCGGTACAGCAGTGGTTCTCAAAGTGTGGTCCATGGACCTCAGCATCAACAGTACCTGGGAAGGTGTGAGAAATGCCAACCCTGCGTCCCCGCCCAGGCCTACTAAGTCAGAAACTCTGGGAAGGGAATCCAGCGATCTGTGTCTCACCAAGCCTTCCTGGTGACACTGACGGACACTATAGTTTGAGCACCACTGCCATAGTAGGATACACATTTTCACTCTCCAGCAACTACAGGTCATGAAGGAAATTATAAATAAATAAATAATAGATTTTTACTGTTTTGTTTCCAGGTGGGATTGGCAGGAAGTAGAGCAATGACCATGTTCATTGAGGGTTAACAAGTTCATTCATTCATTCATTTATTCATTCATTCATGCATTCACTGATGTTTATTTCTTGGGCACTAAATGCCAGGCATTACCCTGGGAATAATAAAATGTAGTTAAAAAGACACAGATGTCTCAAGCCTGTAATCCCAGCACTTTGGGAGGCCGAGGCGGGTGGATCACGAGATCAAGAGATCGAGACCATCCTGGTCAACACGGTGAAACCCCGTCTCTACTAAAAATACAAAAAATGAGCTGGGCAAGGTGGCGCGTGCCTGTAATCCCAGCTACTCAGGAGGCTGAGGCAGGAGAATTGCCTGAACCCAGGAGGCGGAGGTTGCGGTGAGGCGAGATCGCGCCATTGCACTCCAGCCTGGGTAACAAGAGCGAAACTCCATCTCAAAACAAACAAACAAAAAAAAGACACAGATGTGTGTGGTTCCTACTTTTATAATCTAACAGTCCAGTGAGGGGCAGGGGCAGTCATATAACAAAAATGACACAATTATTAAATTGTGTTGGTAGAAAGGACTATGAATGGGAAAAGGCATGAATCTGGAAAGCAGAATGGGAGTCCCTGGTCTAATCTTGGAAAATCTCTCAGAGGAGATGACACTGGAGTGAAGACACTGGCCAGTGAAGCCAGCTGGGGATCTTGGAGAGGCAATGACCTTGATGGGGAGAGGAAGCGAGCTCTCTAGCAGAGGAAGCAGCCTGCACAAAGGCTCCCAGAACAGCACGGCAGGCTGCCCTGGGGCAGGAAGGGGCTCTGCGGGTGATCTCAGGTGCGCCCCCAGTTTCCACAAGAATCCCTCCACTTCTGGTTCCCTTACCCTATAATGGACAAAGTCAGAACCTCCACCCACAGGGTGATTTCAGCCGCTCACAGAGGACACTTTTCCCACCTTAAGGCCCCAGACAGAAGTTCAGCTTCCTTGCTGTACCTTTTTTTTTTTTTTTTTTTTTTGAAATGGAGTCTCACTCTGTCACCCAGGCTGGAGTGCAGTGATGTGATCTTGGATCACTGCAACCTCCGCCTCCCCGGTTCAAGCAATTCTCTGCCTCAGCTTCTGGAGTAGCTGGGATTACAGGCACCCGCCACCACGTCCAGATAATTTTTTTGTATTTTTAGTAGAGACGGAGTTTCACTACATTGGCCAGGCTGGTCGTGAACTCCTGACCTCGTGATCCACCCGCCTTGGACTCCCAAAGTGCTGGGATCACAGGTGTGAGCCACTGTGCCCGCCCCACTGGCTGCACTCTTAAGCCAGCAGGTGGAGAGTTCCCTGGTGGGTAGTTCTGCGTGAAGTCAGGAGCTACACACACACACACACACACACACACACACACACACACACACGGAACATGCCTGGGACTGCTGAGCTGCAGCTCCTGTTCATCACTGTAGCTTTTCATTTCCTCTTTCTTTCTGCTGCTTGAAGCTCTCCCTTCTTTTTTCTGAGCTCAGCTACACTTCTCTTACTTGTTATATTTTACCCAGCACTTCTTTGTAATTAAAGAGAAGCAGTGAGAATTAATTTGCAACATCAGCTGGCTTCACTGGGTTGACTTTTTTAAATCCCCCACCCCAAACCAAATCAGGTATCATTGTAATGCACTTCCAGAGTATCTTGTGCCTCCCATCAAAACCTGCACCACACAGGATTGTAAGCTGTGATTTAAGCATCTCCTAACCTCACCCCCGTTTCCCACCCCTCTGAGCTGCAAATTCCACACAGGTATGAACTTTGTGGCTTTTGCTCATCCATATCCCCAGAACCTAACCCAGTGCATGGCACATAATAGGTGCTCAATAAATATTTTTGAATGGATGATGAATGAGTTCTTTGTTAAGCTTCATGCAATTCTGCGAGGTAGACTGCCGCCTTGCTCCCCTTTTGAAGTTGAGAAAACCCAGGCTTGGTGTTTTTGGTAACTCTCTGAAGCTCAAACGTCAAGTTTCAGATCTTAGATTCAAAATCCAGGCTGCTACAACCCAAAAATTACTCTCTTCTCCATCCATCACACTGTCTCTTCAACAGCCCTTAAACTCCAGAAGGGCTAGGTGTGTAGGTGGGTGCAACTGGACAGAAAATAGGACTGCTGCTTTCTGCCCTGAGTCGAGACAGTGTTTGTATGATTGGAAACGAAGGGTGGGAGCCTTGGGGCATGAAAGGGAAATTGGGTTGCTGACAGAATGGGGTGAATACAGACATCCCTGTACAGTGGCAACAGAGAGGACACGCTCTCATCCCAGTAAAGTTTAATCCCTCATAAAAATAGCACCATAGTTAGCAGCATGCCTCCCTCCTGTAATGCAAATAGCAGCAGGATTTTCCAGATGAAAAGCCAGCTTAGACTGGTATACACATGCCCTCAGGGCTGATCCCTGAACACAGAGCTCTGGAGCATGCAAACAGGGCCTCTTAGGGACCAAACTGTCACCAGGAAAATCACAAGAAGAGAGGCCAGCCATTCTCTGTGACTCTCGGTCCAGGAGCTCCAACTTAACTGTGTAAGGCATTCAGGATTCCGAAACCTTGGCAAATTTGAAGTGATGATTATCACCTCATCAACATAACAGTTGAGTGAAGAAAAAAGCAGGGTATAAATTGCATTTCACCATGATTTCCATCTCGGTTAAAAGCAAAATAAAAATAGGTGCAACATAAAAAAGCCCCAGAATTAATGGGAATACGTGAAGAGTTTCAGGAGTGGGACTCGGAGTGGTTTTTTTTCTCTTTCATTTTCTATATTGCCCTAATTTTCATTAATGAAACTGCCTCTCATAAATAAAACAAAATTCCATTTTAAAGGAATATAATGATGTGCAGTACATGCTTGTTATATGGCTAGTTCATTCTATTTTACATAACCCGGGGTAGTGCATATTATTAGCCTCATTTTACAGGCGAAGACATTAGTTTCAAACAGACTGAGTAGCTTGACCAAGCTGTAGCTCCTAAGTACAAAGCCAAGGTTTAAAAATAAATTTTGACCTACTCCAAAGCAGTGCTTTTCAACTTTGCATATTAGAATCATGAGACGCTTTTTAAAATCCCGATGACCAAGCTATGCCCCAGACCAGTTAAATTTGAATCCTTGAGTGTAGGACTCAGGTATCAGTATTTCTTAAATGTTCTCAGCAATTGCAAGGTGTAGCCAAGATTGAGAACTAATGCTCACAAGCCTATGTGCTCAAACACAGCACTATATTGCTTCTCCATATACAGAAATCTATTCTTTGTCATTTGTTGGGAATATAGATAATTATTTTTGAAAACTTTTAATACCATCAGATATTGCCTAAGAACTCTGTCGATTTCAAAGTCTTGTCCACATGCCCAGATCAATTCATGGACAGAGAGTAGCCACCCTACAGAAGAAATGTTCCCCAATCTGAGCAAGAAAAAAAACAATGCTAAGAATAGATTTCTGAAGGCTGAACCCATTCAAAAAGGCTTCCTGAGAAATCTGAAACCTGAACAGACCAATAACAAGTAACAAGTTCAAAGTCATAATAAAAAGTCTCCCACAAAGAAAAGCCTGGTCCAATGGCTTCACTGCTTAATTCTACTAAACATTTAAAGAGCTAACACCAGTCCTGATTCCAAAAACACAAAAAGATGCATCAAAAAAGAAAACTACAGGCGAATATCTCTGATGAATATTGTTGCAAAAATCCTCAACAAACTGCTATCAAACTAAATTAAACAATACCTTAGAAAGACCACGCATCATGACCAAGTGGGATTGATCCCAGGGATACAAGGATGGTTCAACAAACGCAAATCAATCAATGTGATACCTCATATCAACAGAATGAAGGATAAAAACCATATGATCACATCAATTGATGCTGAAAAAGCATTTGATAAAACTCAACATCCCTTTACAATTAAAAACCCTCAAAAAACTGAGTATAGAAGAAATATAGTTCAACATAATAAAAGCCATATATGACATACCCACAGCTAGTAACACACTGAATATGGGAAAACTGAAAGCCTTTCCTATAAGATCTTGAAGAGGACAAACACGCCTACTTTCACCACTATTATTTAACATAGTACTAGAAGTCATAGCTAGAGCAATGAGACAAGGGAAGGATATAAAGAACATTCAAAGTAGAAAGAAAGAAGTCAAATTACCCTTGTTTGCAGAGGATATGATCTTATATTTGGAAGAAAATTCAAGACTCTATAAAAAAAAATATCAGAACTGATAAATTTAGTAACATCTCAGGATACAAAATCAACAAACAAAAATCAGTAGCATTTCTATAGGCCAATAGAGAACAATATAAAAAATAAATTTTAAAAAGTCATCCCATTTACAATAGCCACACATAAAATTAAATATCAGGAACTGACTTAACCAAAGACGTGAAAGATATCTATAATAAAAACCATAAGACACTGATCAAAGAAATTGCAGAGTACACCAAAAAATGAAAACTTATTTTATGTTTTCATTGTTCATGGATTAGGAGAATTAACGTTGTTAACATATCCATTCTACCCAAAGCAATCTACAGATTCAGTGCAATCCCTATCAGAATATCAATGATATTCTTCACACACACACAAAAGTTATTCTAAAATTTATATGGAAACATAAAAGACCCAGAATAGCCAAAGTTAACTCAAGCCAGAAAAAAAAACAAAAAACAAAAAACTGGGGAAACCCCATTATCTGATTTCAGATTTTACTACAGAGCTACAATAACCAAAACAGTATGGCACTGGTATAAAAAGATACATAGACTAATGGAACAGAATAGAGAACTCAAAAACAAATCCATACACCTACAGTGGACTGACTTTTTTTTTTTTTTTTTTTTTTTGAGACGGAGTCTCACCCTTGCCACCCAGGCCAGAGTACATCTCAGCTCACTGTAACCTCTGCCTCCTGGGTTCAAGTGGTTCTCCTGCCTTGGCCTCCTGAGTAGCTGGGAATACAGGCGTGTACCACCATGCCTGGCTAATTTTTTTTATTTTTAGTAGAGACAGAGTTTCATCATGTTGGCCAGGATGGTCTCAATCTCCTGACCTTGTGATCACCCTGTCTTGGCTTCCCAAAGTGCTGGGATTACCGGCGTGAGCCATCACGCCTGGCCACGAACATATTTTTTACAAAGGCGCCAATAATATACACTGGTTAAAAGATAATCCCTTCAATAAATGGTGCTGGGAAACTGGATATCCATATGCAGGGGGTGTGTAGATAGATTTCTATTCTTGCCACACAAAAAAAATCAAGTCAAAATTGATTAAAGATTTAAATCTAAGACCTCAAACTATGAAACTACTACAAGAAAACATTGGGGAAAATCTTCAGGACATCTGGGAAAAAATTTATTTAGCAATACCCCACAAGCACAGGCAACCAAACCAAAAACAGTCAAATGGAACCACATCAAGTCAAAAAGCTTCTACACAGCAAAAGATACAATCAACAAAGTGAGAGACAACACAGAGAATGGGAAAAGATATTTACAAACTACCCGTCTGACAAGGGACTAATAACTAGAATAAATAAGGAGCTCAAACAACTCTATAGAAAAAAAAATCTTGTAATCTGATCCAAAAAAGTGGGCAAAAGATTTAAATAGTCATTTCTCGAAAGAAGACCTGCAAATGGCAGGCAGGCATAGGAAAACGTGCTCAATATCATTGATCATCAGAGAAATGAAAATCAAAATTGCAATGAGATATTATCTTATCACAGTCAAAATGGCTTATATCTACAAGACAGGCCATAACAAATGCTGGTGAGGATGTGGAGAAAAGAGAACCATAGTACACTTTTGGTGGAAATGTAAATTTATACAAGCACAATGGAGAACAGTTTGGAAATCGCTCAAAAAACTAAAAATTGAGCTACCATATGACCCAGCAATCCCACTGCTGGGTATATACCCCAAAGAAAGGAAATCCATATATCAAAGAGATATCTGCACTCCTGTTTGTTGCAGCGTTGCTTCCAATAGCTAAGATTTGGAAGCAACCGAAGGATCTATCAACACATGAATGGGTATAGGAAATGTGGTACAAATACACAATGGATACTATGCAGCCATAAAAAAGAATGAGATTCAGTCATTTGCAACAACATGGATGGAACTGAAGATCATTATGTTAAGTGAAATAAGCCAGGTACAGAAAGACAAACATCACATGTTCTCACTTATTCGTGGGATCTAAAAATTAAAACAATTGAACATGGACATAGAGAGTAGAAGCATAGTTACCAGAGGCTGGAAAGGGTATTGGGGGTCCAGGGGGAAGTGGCGATGGTTAATGGGTACAAAAAGAAATAACTAGAAAGAATGAATAAGACTTACTATTTGATGGCACAGTACGTTGACTATAGTCAATAATAACTTAATTGTACATTACAAAATAACTTAGAGTATAATTGGATTGCTTATAACTCATAGGATAAGTACTTGAGAGGATACATACCCCATTCTCCATGACGTGCTCATTTCACACTGCATGCCTGTATGAAAACATCTCATGTACCCCATAAATACATATATATACCTACTATGTGCCCAAAATAATTAAAAATTTAAAAATTTTAAGAAAATAGAAAGGTTTTCTGGTTGACCAGTTCCTGCAAAGAAAGGAAGGACTTAAGTAAGAAAGACAGTAAGTGACTGCAGAGATGTTTCAATAAGCCAATTCCAGAGTGAATTCAAGTCAACTGCACCCACTGGTGATATGGTACCAGGGTACCAGGCTGCAGGAGAGGATGAGCTGCTTATTTACACAACTCAACAAGAAGGCGCCAAAAAGGAAACTGAGACCCCTGGAGGACCAGAGGAACAGATGTGAGACAGTGAAGAGGTTGAAGCTAATGCATACGTGGACCAAAACAGAGATCACAGCACTAGGTGAGGGAAGAACAAAGACTGAGCTAGCTCACGGTTACGACTCCCAGTATTAAGGACAACCAAAAGTATTTGTAGAGCCCTCCCTATACACAAGTAATTTATATTGTTCCTCTTTCCTTCTTACTGTGGGCAAGATATACCTCCTAGCCCTATTAATCTGAGGTTTGCTCATGTGACTTGCCTTGGCCAGTGGGATAAAAGCAAATGTTGTTGTGAACGAAAGTTTGACATGTGCTTGTTTGCTTGGGTTGCCGCCTTGAGCTTCTTCCTTTTCCTCTATAAAGAATAAGTGTGTTGGTTCCAGGTCTTTGCTATTGCAAACAGTGCCACAATAAACATACGTGTGCATGTGTCTTTATACTAGAAGGATTTATAATCCTTTGGGTAAATACCCAGTAATGGATCGCTGGGTCAAATGGAATTTCTATTTCTAGGTCCTTGAGGAATCGCCACACTGTCTTCCACAATGGTTGAACTAATTTACACTCCCACCAACAGAGTAAAAGTGTTCCTATTTCTCCACATCTTCTCCAGCATCTGTTGTCTCCAGATTTTTTAATGATTGCCATTCTAACTGGCATGAGATGGTATCTCAATGTGGTTTTGATTTCCATTTCTCTAATGACCAGTGATGATGAGCATTTTTTCATATGTTTGTTGGCTGCATAAATGTCTTCTTTCGAAAAGTGTCTGTTAATATCCTTCTCCTACATTTGGGTGGGGTTTTTTTCCCTGTAAATCTGCTGTAGTCCTTTGTAGATTCTGGATATTAGCCCTTTGTCAGATGGGTAGCTTGCAAAAATTTTTTCCCATTCTGTTGGTGGCCGGTTCACTCTAATGATTCTTTTAGTGTGCAGAAGCTCTGGAGTTTAATTAGATCCCATTTGTCTATTTTTGCGTTTGTCGCCATTGCTTTTGGTATTTTAGTCATGAAGTCCTTGCCTATGCCTATGTCCTGAATGGTATTGCCTAGGTTTTCTTCTAGGGTTTTTATGGTGTTAGGTCTTATGTTTAAATCTTTAATCCATCTGGAGTGAATTTTAGTGTAAGATGTCAGGAAGTGGTCCAGTTTCAGCTTTCTGCACATGGCTAGCCAGTTTTACCAACACCATTTATTAAACAGGGAATCCTTCCCCATTGCTTGCTTTTGCCACATGACCATCAATAACATACTGGATAAAGAAAATGTGGCACATATACACCATGGAATACTATGCAGCTATAAAAAGGATGAGTTCATGTCCTTTGTAGGGACATGGATGAATCTGGAAACCATCCTTCTCAGCACACTGACACAAGAACAGAAAACCACACACTGCATGTTCTCATTCATAGGTGGGTGCTGAACACTGAGAACACATGGACACAGAGAGGGAAACATCACACACTGGAAGGGATAGGGGAGGGATAGTGGGGGTGGGGAAGTTGGGGAGGGATAACATTGGGAGAAATGCCTGATGTAGATGACAGGGGTTTGGAAGCAGCAAAGCACCATGGCATGTGTGTACCTATGCAGCAATCCTGCAAGATCTGCACATTTTATACTCTAGAACTTAAAGTATAAAAAAAAGAAAAAAAAAAAAAAGAATAAGTGTGGCCAGCATGGTGGCTCATGCCTGTAATCCCAGCACTCTGGGAGGCCAAGGCAGGAGGATCATGAGGTCAAAAGATCAAGACCATCCTGGCCTACATGTTGAAACCCTGCCTATACTAAAACTACAAAAATCAGCTGGGCACAGTGGCATGCACCTGTAGTCCCAGCTACTTCAGAGGCTGAGACAGAAGAATCACTTGAACCCAGGAGGCAGAGGCTGGAGTAAACCAAGATCACTACTGAAATCCAGACTGGCAACAGAGCAAGACTCTGTCTCAAAAAAAAAAAAAAAAATAGTGTTGGGTAGTTGGGTAGTGGTTGACCCAAGAAGCGTGAGAGATATGTCCTTCACCAATCCACAGGGGAGAAGCAAGGCCAGCATAGGTCAGCCATACTATAGCCAACCTGAGAATACGTGCACAGGAAACAGTTATTGTGGTATGCCACTGAAATTCTGAGGATGTTTGTTACATGGTGTTTTTGCAGTAAGAACTGACGGAGACATGTGATTCTCTCCTTGCATCCACACCACAATCCAGGTAGGTAAGCATTGTCACTGTTTACATTTTATACAGGAGGAAACAGTCTTGGGGAGGTTAAACAACTTGCCCAGGAGTGGTGAGTGGCACAGCTGGGTTTTTAACTCAGATCTTCCTTTAAAGCCCGTGTTTAAAACCACTGTCCTATGCCATCTCCCTGAAACTTTATTATCAAGAGGGTTGAGGACTGCACCAGCAGGGACACTTTTCCAGGGCTTTTATCAGATATGGAGTCATAATGAGAGCAGGTGGAATTTAAGCGCCAGAGAATAGAGGACAAAAAGTGGTCACAGTGACATTGCTCTGAAAACTTCCCTCTCTACCAAATGACACAGGAATATTGGGGTTATGTTTCAAATGGACAAGATTTAAAGGGACTGGCATCTCCAAAGCTCTTAGAAGCCATTTAGTCTTAATGGACGCATAGCACCTCTGGAGAAAATGATGCTATGAGGTCTCAGCAAAAATAAGCATCCTCTAATACAGGGTTTCTCAGCCTTCTCTCTATTGATATTTGGAGTTGAATAATTCTGTGTTTTGTCAGTATGTCCCTGTGCACTATAGGACGTTTAAGAGTATCCCTGGCTGGGCGCGGTGGCTCACTCCTGTAATCCCAGACTTTGGGAGGCCGAGGTGGGTGGACCATGAGGTCAGGAGATGGAGACCATCCTGACCAACATGGTGAAACCCTGTCTCTACTAAAAACACAAAAATTAACTGCGCGTGGCTGTAATGTGCCTGTAATCCCAGCTACTTGGGAGGCTAAGACAGGAGAATTGCTTGAACTCAGGAGGTGGAGGTTGCAGTGAGCCGAGATCGTGCCACTGCACTCCAGCCTGGTGACAGAGCTAGACTCCGTCTCAAAAACAAAGATTATCCCTGACCTCTTCCCATCAGATTCCAGTTGTATCCCCTAGATGTAATAACCAAAAATGTGTCCAGACAATGCCAAGTGTCCCCTTGGGAGGGGGGTGAAAACTGTCCCCAGTTGAGAACTACAGCTTTAATATATAAAGCATATTTTGTAATTAAGAAAACGTCACTTAGAGTATCATGCAATGTCTTGACTCCTAAGCCTGGCTACACATTAGAATGGCTAGAAGGGTTTTGGGAACTGTAAATCCCCAGACCTTGATTGGACTCACTGAATCAGAATCTCTGGAGGAAAGGTCTGGAACCCTGTGTTTTGAATAAGCTTCAAGGTGATTGTCTTTTAGCCAGTCCAGCCTGAGACCAGGGACCATTATTTGCAAGCCACAGCATAGTCATTATAATTATGGTCACTGGAGCCAGACTGGCCCAGGACTCAAGGCCAGCTCAAGTATTTACTAACGTCGTGAAAAAAATGTCATGTTTCCCAGCTGCACGGCACTTCTTCGACAATAGCTTTCCTATGTCAGGGGCACTTCCTGCTGACGAGTCCTGCCTCCCCAAAAGGGCAGCCCCAAAACTTGCTACTCTAATTCTCTGAGAACCATGTGTGCTCATGTGAAATATCAATTCAGAAGCCCAACACATGTAAGGAAGATGACACTGTGCAGTGCCCATGTGTCTGGTGACAATGGAGACAGGTGGCTCTCAGGCATCAGAACTGCGTTTAGAGTCAGTAAAAAAAAAGCTTGGTGCCTATGCCCAGAGGTGGCAAGAGTGGAATCTGCAAAGACCAGCCCTGCAGTGGGGTTTCCAGCAAAGCCAACCTTCAGCCCTTTGGGAGAGTCTGTGCACTCCCTTGCAGCATTGAATAAATTTCTTTCTGTTTAAACTAGCTTGAGTGTGTTCTGTTGCCTGCAACCAAGAAGAGCTGACTTCATCCTTGAGCCTTTTTTCCTCATCTGAAAAATGTGATGCAATATTAGGAATATTATACATAGCTTGGAGAGTGACAATGGACTGCCCAGTTTCAAATTCCGCGTCTGTCATTATACTGTTGCTCAAGGCAAATTACATCAGCTTTCTAAGGTTCAGTTTCCACAAAGTAAAATGAAGATAGCACAAACTTTATTAAGTATCTTGAGGATCAAAATGGAGAGTTGAAATAATGCTTTGCATGTTTCAAGCCCTTGAATATCAGGTATTGTTATTGTTGGAGAAGTATTGAAGGCTTTTTATCACTAAAAGCCTTCACTCCAGGGAATGCAATCTCCTTCATGATTTTTAGAAGTCAAGCCATTCCCTGACCACTATGCTTTTGCCCTTGCAGGTCTCTTGCCTGAAATTTCCTCCTCCCTTTTTACTTCTACCTACCTTATTTTTCAAAACCTAGCTCACCTCTCTCTTTCAAAAAAATTCACGCTACCATCTCCCCTCTGTGAATCTGTGCAGCATCTGGCAATCCCATAGTTCGCCACAGATTAGGACTTAATTATGTTTTGCTACATTTCACCCGTATTTCATCCTGGGTATGTCCTGTCTCCATGGCTAGACTGCAGACTTCTGGAGGGCAGATTCCTTGCTTCTTATCCCTTGGGTACCCACACTGTGCTGGGCACTTAGGAAGAAAGAAAAGAAAAGCGTGTCATATTGAACTGAACCATTGAACGGATACCAAATCAGTATCTCAAGTCACAAGAGCAGGGGCAGGTCAGCAATGAAGCCAGGAGTGGGTCTCCCTGGACCCCTGATTTCTATGCGGCAGAATGACTACTTGGCTATTTGGAAATCTGCACACAGATGACATTCTAGAAAATGACGCTGCCTGCCTTTTCACCACAGAGACCAATTAAGTGCTGTACATTTTAAAAGGCAGACTGAGAAATGCCTGTGAGAACAATTAAGAGTACAAAACACGGTAAATGAAACTGGAAGTTATCAAAAGTAACTGAAGTAAGTTGAGAGAAATGGCAAGTAACCACCACATGGGAGGCTACAGAGCCCAGTGGAACAAAGGCCAATGGTCACCAGCCCCTGTCCCTACCCAGCCTCTCGCCAACGTGCGTGCGGTACAGCTTCTCTAAACAAAAGCGTCCTGAATTGTGAAACAGAGATAATAATAGTACTTGCCTCACAAGGTAGTTGTTAAGATTGAATGTATTCATACATGTAAAGTAATTAAAACCGTGCCTAGCACTTAACTGCTGAATGACTGTTGGTTGCTATGATAATGATTAGTAATAGACTATTATGTATGCTCCAAAATAGCGGAGACCTTTGTTGCCTTGTTTTCTCAGCACCCGACATCTCCAGCACACAGGAGGAACTCAATCAATGCTTGCTGAATGACTGCATAAAATGGCAAGCTTAGCTGGTGACAAATTATGATTCGGATCAGCTTGCAGACCCACTACACAAGTGCCCTAGGCTGTTCTTTCCTTCCCATGGGCAGAGGCTCAGGAGCGCTTTTATAAGCTTCTTTCGCTCCTCCGCCAGCCCCTCCCAGCTCATCCGCTCCATCTCTCCTGGACAAGGGACCATCCTCCATGTCAGATCTAGTTCCAGCATCTTGTCCGGCTCCCTTTGAACTTGATGCTTTGAACCATTCCTACAATGCCTGCTTCTACCTTCTGAGACTGAATTGTTCTTTCTTTCTTTGGCATTTGATAGCTTCTGGTCAGCCCACCCTACTGACTGAGCCTGCCTAGAACCCCACACCCCAATCCTGACACTCCCCAGTCTCCCATGCTCTGGGGTTCAAACACCTCCACATCCCAAGCCCTCCCAGGCTCCACACCGGGACTCTGGAATTTTACAAACATGGGTTTAAATCCAGATATTCAGGGTATTTACTTAATCTCTCTGACCTCAGTTTTTTCACCTGAAAAGTGGGAAAATAATACCCACTCATTGGCATAAAAATTAAATGTCTATAACATGCCTCCCACAGAGTCTGCCATAAAAGAGGATGATCCAATGCTAATTCCTTCTCTGATTCCTACTTCTACAATATGGTGAACTCTCTAGAGCCCCATAAAAACACGGGATGAGCCATTTGGCCAGCAAGGGCCTGGTGATGGAAACTGTGAGCATCCAGTCTATTTCTCCAGGAGGGAGCAGAACTTTGTAATAAAACTGAATTGTGGTGGAAAGCAAGGAAAAGCTGCTTGCTGCAGCCTTAACGGGCAAGATAAAGGGCACCTCTTTGGAGGCCAGGGGACAGGTTTATTAATAGGATTAAAGCCAGCGGAAGCTGCTGGAGAGTCAGTGTGGCTTATCAGTGTGAAATAGTGTGTACTCGCAGATAAGATCACCCACAGAGCAGCCAAGAGGCCACTTCAGAAATTTAAAAAAAAAAAAAAATGCAATGAGATCCTGGGGTAGGATAGAAAAACTAGTGGTCCTCAAGTTCTGGACCATAATCTTTTGTAAGGATGGTTAGATCAGAATCATCAGCCATGGGTGAGAGATTGGGGGTTAAAATAGAGAATCTGGATCCCATCCCTAGAGTTTCTAGTCCCATAAGTCTAAGATCGTACCTGGGAATCCAGTAGCAATTTTTTTTTTTTTTATGACAATGTCTCGCTCTGTCACCAGGCTGTAGTATAGTACAATGGCACAATCGTATCTCACTGCAGCCTTGACCTCCTAGGCTCAGACAATCCTCCAGCTTTAGCTCCCCCCACCCCCACAAATAGCTGGGACTGCAGGCACACCACCACACCTGGCTAATTTTTTAAAAGTAGAGATAGGGTCTTGCTATGTGGTTCGGGCTGATCTCAAACCCTTGGGCTCAAGCAATCCTCTCACCTTGGCCTCCCAAAATGCTGGGATCACTGACATAAACCACCATATCCCACCCATTCACTTTTTTTTTTTAATCTTAGATGATGTTGCTGAAGAAGCAGCCACGTTTTAGACTGTTTGAAGATTGTTTTTTAATCAGTCTCATAGCAATCCAGATACCTGGATGCATACATTCATTTGTTTAACAAGTATCTGTTATGTATTTATGACATTTTTGGTGAGCAAGAAATAAGAAGGAAAGATGGTCGTGTTCCTCATCAAGCTTCCAGTTGGCTACTGGAGAGATCAAGGAGTGCAGCAAGCCATCATTTCATTCATTCAAAAATTAAGTGCCTCCTATATGCCAGGCTCTGTGCTATGGAAGTGGGATTTTGATTATGTCTTAAAAAATGGGACGCAACCGCCAGGTGCAGTGGCTCACGCCTATAATCCCAGCACTTTCGGAGGCCGAGGCAGGTGGATCACAAGGTCAGATGTTTGAGACCAGCCTGGCCAATATGGTGAAACCCTGTCTCTACTAAAAATACAAAAAAATTAGCTGGGCATGGTGGTGCATGCCTGTAATCCCAGCTACTCAGGAGGCTGGGGCAGGAGAATTGCTTGAACCCGGCAGGTGGTGTTTGTAGTGAACCAAGATGGTGCCACTGCACCCCAGCCTGGGCAACAGAGCGAGACTCTGTCTCACACACACACACACAAAAAAAAGGCAGGGGGGAGGGGGCGGTGGGAAGCAACAAGAAACGGGAGAACGTCTTATCTTAGATTTCAGCCTAACCAAGGGAGGGATCACTGTTTCCTTCTTCTTTTTTCTTTTTCAGGATTATGTCCTATATTACTCTCTGACAGGCAAGAGGAATGTTTCCTAAAGTTCACAGAACAGGTTATGCATTGAAACCCCGTCTCTACTAAAAATACAAAAAATCAGCTGGGCATGGTGGTGCATGCCTGTAATCCCAGCTACTCAGGAGGCTGAGGCAGGAGAATTGCCTGAACCCAGGAGGCAGAGGTTGCGGTGAGCCGAGATCGCATCATTGCACTCCAGCCTGGGCAACAAGAGCGAAACTCCGTCTCAAAAAAAAAAAAAAAAAAAAGAAAGAAAAGGTTATGCATTCGCGATCCCAGTTCCCTAGGGTTGGAAGAGAGGTCTGCACAACTGATACACAACTTGGTATGCTCTCCAATGATGCTGAGATAGAAAAGAGTGAGGAGAGTCGAAAGGAAAAAATAATAAAAGCGGCAGTTGTGAAACCTAACACATGAAACACTTACTATGTGCTGAGCAGGGATCTCAGTCTCAATGACTATAAACAAACACACAGAGCCCTTTCATCTTCTCCTGGAGGGAGCAGCAAACACAGCTGCTCTATAGAGAGACCATTTCAGAACAGTATCAATGGCCTGCAAAAGCAGCCCTGCCATTTGACTATGTTCTTTGCTTTCAGAGAGTCTATCCTTTGGAACTGCCACCAAGGCTTCATGCAAAAAAGATGTGCAGCACTGCTTATAATGACATAAAACCTGGAGGCAAACTATGTTTCCAACAGTAGGGGTTGGCTTAAATTATCTCTGGTCCACACATATGAAAGAAGAATGAGGAGACTCTCTACTGACATAGAACCATTTCCAAGATTAGCCATTAAGTGAATAATGCAAGGTACAATTTTGAAATATACATTACTATTATCTGTAGTCTCCATGGTATACAATAGATCACTAGAACTTATTCCTTCTGTACCCTTTGAGTAACGTCTCCCTTTCTCCATCTACTACATCCTTACTCTCTGATAACCACCATTGCTGAAAGAACAGATTTTAAACGTTCTCACTACAAAGAAATGTTAAGTATGTGAGGGGATGAGTGTGTTAATTGACCTGATTTAATCATTCCACAATGTATGCACATATCATAACATCCCATTGTATCCCGTAAATATATGTACTTATTATTTGTCAATTAAAAATAAGTTTTTAAATGTAAGACGCAGAAGAATGTGTGCTAGCTGTTAAATTTTATGGCATATGCATGTATTAACTTTTCAAAAATGTAAAAGCAATATGTCAAACTCTTTATAGAGTAAAACCCAATGAGCTATGTGGGAACAAGAAAGTTTGGGAAAGAATTTTTGGGAAATGTTCACTAGTTTTGTTGGGATAGAAGATCACTGGGTAATTCTTTTTTCGCATTTTGCTTTATTTCTAAATTTAGCTGTGTAATAGAATCAAATACTTTTATCATGAAAAAAAGATATTTTTAAATGAAAGAAATCCTGGATTCAGGCTAGGGGTTTGCTTAGAACACATATAAGAAGGGACTCCTGATAACAATAGTATATCAAAGAATGACCAAAAAATGTCAAAGATCTGGTCAGGAAGGCATAAACCCTAGAATAATTTGCCAAAAAACAAAACACCAGTGGGCTCTCAAAATCGAGCCTTAAAGCATCATTGAGAGGTTTGCTGCTTTAAGTATATTGGTTAGGACTTTGCTGCACGTAACAAGAACTCCAAATCAAACTGGATTAAGCAAAAGAAGGAATTTATTGGCTTAAATAATTGAAGAGTTCAGGGGAAAGAAAAGAGTGACTTTAGAATAGCTTGGTCCTGTTCACTCACATTTTTTTCTTTTCTTTTTAGAGATGGGATCTTGCTCTGTCACCCAGGCTGGAGTGCAGAGGCACGATCAGAGCTTACTGCAGCCTTGAACCCCCGGGCTGAAGCAATCTTTTTACCTCAGTCTTCCAAGCAGCTGGGACTACAGGCACGTCCCATCACACTTTTTTTTTTTTTTTTTTTTTTTTTTTTTTTTTGTCTACAGGCAGGGTCTCATCATGTTGCCCAGACTGGTCTCACACTCCTAGCCCCAAGCAATCCTCCCATGTCAGCTTCCCAAAGTGCTATGATTACAGGCATGAGCCAATGGGCCTAGCCTCACTGATATCTTGACTTTTTCCCTGTTGATTCAGCCCTCCACCTGACGCACCATACTGGGACTTTCTCAATTATCAGGCCCTAGGTATAGCTCCTAGAAGGCCATGTTCACTGTAGTATTTTTTTTTTCAAGCAGTTCCAGAAGAAAAGAGCCTGTGCCTCCTCCCCAGCAGAGGCAACAGTATCCATTGCACACCACTGAGTCACATGCTTATTCCAAAACAACCCCTAGAGACCTG
Source organism: Sapajus apella (assembly GCF_009761245.1). Taxonomy (NCBI): domain Eukaryota; kingdom Metazoa; phylum Chordata; class Mammalia; order Primates; family Cebidae; genus Sapajus; species Sapajus apella. Next base: position 4,409,408 of record NW_022436991.1, on the reverse strand, counting down.
AGAATGCGATGCTCTGATTGGCGGGGTGGAACCAACACCACCAGAAGTACACTATTCCAGAGGAAAAGCAGGTACCAGGAAAAGAGACTAAACATTTGGCAGGAAAACGACAGGCAACAGAGAAAAATGAAAATTCACGTGTGTGCATCTCTTCAAGTAAAATGAATAAATAAGCAAAATGAAAAAAATATACACCATTAAGAATAACCTGAAATCTGAAGTAGGTGGACAGCAAGTAAGAGGACGTTGCTTTAAATGAGTTCAAATTTCCAGGCCACATGCACGAGTCTCAGAACCCGTTTACATCCACAGAGCTGCTTCCAAAGACCTGAACTATCATGTCTTTCAGAGAAACCAAACAAACTGGAGACAGGCCACTGGGCTCTCTCTTTTCACAAGGGGGATGGGTGAGTTGGAAGTTGACATCCAAGAAGCAAACATAGGCATTGACTTCCGAGAAGCCTTTTTATTAGTCCATTTTATAAATTTTTTTTAAATTGTACTTTAGGTTCTAGGGTGCATATGCAGATCATGCAGGATTGTTGCAGGTACACAAGGCAATGTGGTTTGCTGCCTTCATCCTCCTGTTACCTACATCTGGCATTTCTCCCCATGTTATCCCTCCCTGATCTCCCCACCCCCCCACTGTCCCTCCCTTGCCCCCAGCAACAGACTCCAGTATGTGATGCTCCTCCCGCTGTGTCCATGTGTTCTCATTGTTCAACACTCATCTGAGTGAGAACATGCAGTGTTTTTCTGTTCTTGTGTCAGTTTGCTGAGAATGATGGTTTCCAGATTCATCCATGTTCCTATAAAGGATATGAACTCATCATTTTTTATGGCTGCATAGTATTCCATGGTGTATTTGTATCACATTTTCCTTGTCCAGTCTTTCGTTGATAAGCATTTGGGTTGGTTCCAGGTCTTCACTATTGTAAACAGTGCTGCAGTAAACATTCACGTGCATGTGTCTTTATAATAGAATGATTTATAATCCTTTGGATATATACCTAGTAATGGGATTGCTAGGTCAAATTGAATTTCTATTTCTAGGTCCTTGAGGAAGCGCCACACTGTCTTCCACAATGGTTGAACTAATTTACACTCCCACCAACAGTGTAAAAGTGTTCCTATTTCTCCACATCCTCTCCAGCATCTGTGGTCTCCAGATTTTTTAATGATCGCCATTCTAATTGCCTTGAGGTGGTATCTCAATGTGGTTTTGATTTGCATTTCTCTAATGACCAGTGATGATGAGCATTTTTTCATATGTTTGTTGGCCTCATGTATGTCTTCTTTTGGAAAGTGTCTGTTCATAGCCTTCTCCCACTTTCAGATGGGTTTGTTTGGTTTTTTCTTGTAAATCTGTTTCGTTCTTTGTAGATTCTGCATATTAGCCCTTTGTCAGATGGGTAGATTGCAAAAATTTCTTCCCATTCTGTTGGTTGCCGGTTCACTCTAATGATTGTTTTTTTTTGCTGTGTAGAAGCTCTGGACTTTAATTAGGTCCCATTTGTCTATTTTGACTTTTGTTGCCAATGCTTTTGGTGTTTTAATCATGAAGTCCTTGCCTATGCCTATGTCCTGAATAGTTTTACCTAGGTTTTCTTCTAGGGTTTTCATGGTGTTAAGTCTTATGTTTAAGTCTTTAATCCATCTAGAGTTAATTTTAGTGTAAGGTGTCAGGAAGGGGTCCAGTTTCTACTTTCTGCACACTGCTAGCCAATTTTCCCAACACCATTTATTAGATAGGGAATCCTTTCCCCATTGCTTGTTTTTGTCAGGTTTGTCAAAGATCAGATGGTTATAGATGTGTGGTGTTGCCTCCAAGGCCTCTGTTCTGTTCCATTGGTCTACATCTCTCTTTTGGTAAAAGTACCAGGCTTTTTTGATTACTGTAGCTTTGTAGTATAGTTTGAAATCAGGTAGCATGATGCCTCTGGCTTTGTTCTTTTTGCTTGGGATTGTCTTGGCTATATGGGCTCCCTTTTGGTTCCATATGAAGTTTAAGGTGGTTTTTTCCAGTTCTGTGAAGAAGGTCATTAGTAGCTTGATGGGGATAGCATTGAATCTATAAATTACTTTGGGCAGTATGGCCATTTTCATGATACCGATTCTTACTAACCATGAGCATGGAATGTTTCTCCATTTGTTTGTGTCCTTTCTTATTTCTTTGAGCAGTGGTTTGTAGTTCTCCTTGAAGAGGTCCTTTACATCCTTTGTTAGTTGTATTCCTAGGTATTTTATTCTCTTTGTAGCAATTGTGAATAGTAATTCGTTCTCGATTTGGCTCTCTTTAAGTCTGTTATTAGTGTACGGAAATGCTTGTGATTTCTGCATATTAATTTTGTATCCCAGGTCTTTGCTGAAGTTGCTTATCAGTTTAAGGAGATTTTGGGCTGAGATGATAGGGTCTTCTAAATATACAATCATGTTGTCTGCAAATAGAGACAATTTGACTTCCTCTTTTCCTAACTGAATACCCTTTATTTTTTTTTTTCTTGCCTAATTGCTGTGGCTAGAACTTCCAATACTACACTGAATAGGAGCGGTGACAGAAGGCATCCTTGTCTAGTGCCAGATTTCAAAGGGAATGCCTCCAGTTTTTGCCCATTCAGTATGATATTGCCTGTAGGTTTGTCATAAATAGCTTTTATGATTTTGAGATACGTTCTGTCAATACCTAGTTTACTGACAGTTTTTAGCATAAAGGGCTGTTGAATTTGGTCACAGGCCTTCTCTGCATCTATTGAGTTAATCATGTTGTTTTTGTCTTTGGTTCTATTTATGTGGTGGATTATGTTTATAGACTTGCATATGTTGAACCAGCCTTGCATCCTCAGAATTAAGCCTACTTGAGCATGATGGATAAGCTTTTTGATGTGCTATTGCAATCGGTTTGCCAGTATTTTATTGAAGATTTTTGCATCTATGTTCGTCATGGATATTGGCCTGAAGTTTTCTTTTTTTGTTGAGTCTCTGCCAGGTTTTGGTATCAGGATGATGTTGGTCTAATAAAATGATTTGGGGAAGATTTCCTCTTTTTGTATTGTTTGGAATAGTTTCAGAAGGAGTGGTACCAGCTCCTCTTAGTATGTCTTGTAGAATTCAGCTGTGAACCCATCTGGACCTGGACTTTTTTGGGTTAGTAGGCTATTAATTGCTGCCTCAACTTCAGCCCTTGTTATTGATCTGTTCAAGGTTTCAACTTTTTCCTGGTTTAGGCTTGGGAGGGTGCAAGTGTCCAGGAATTTATCCATTTCTTCCAGGTTTACTAGTTTATGTGCATAGAGTTGTTTGTAGTAATTTCTGATTGTAGTTTGTATTTCTGTGGAGTCAGTGGTGATATCCCCTTTATCATTTTTTATTGCATCTATTTGATTCTGCTCCCTTTTCTTTTTTATTAATCTGGCTAGCGGTCTATTTTGCTGATCTTTTCAAAAAACCAGCTCCTGTATTTACTGATTTTTTGAAGGATTTTTGTGTCTCTCCTTCAGTTCTGCTCTGATCTTAGTTATTTCTTGTCTTCTGCTAGAGTTTTTGAGTTTTTTTAATCTTGCTCCTCTACCTCTTTCAATTTCGATGATAGAGTGTTGATTTTAGATCTTTCCTTGCTTCTCTGGTGGGCATTTATTGCTATAAATTTCCCTCTAGACATTGCTTTAAATGTGTCCCAGAGATTCTGGTACATTGTGTCTTCGTTCTCGTTGGTTTCAAAGAGCATCTTTATTTCTGCCTTCATTTCATTGTTTATCCAGCCGACATTCAGGAGCCAGTTGTTCAGTTTCCATGAAGTTGTGCAGTTCTGACTTTGTTTCTTAATTCTGAGTTCTAATTTGATTGCACTGTGGTCTGAGAGACTGTTTGTTATGATTTCCATTCTTTTGCATTTGCTGAGGAGTGTATTACTTCCAATTATGTGGTCAATTTTAGAGTAGGTGCCATGCAGTGCTGAGAAGAATGTATATTCTGTGGATTTGGGGTAGAGATTTCTGTAGATGTCTATTAGGTCTACTTGGTCCAGATCTGAGTTCAAGTCCTGGATATCCTTGTTAATTTTCTGTCGTGTTGATCTGTCTAACATTGACAGTGGAGTGTTAATGTCTCCCACTATTACTATGTGGGAGTCGAAGTCTCTTTGTAGGTCGTTAAGAACTTGCTTTATGTACCTAGGTGCTCCTGTATTGGGTGGGTATATATTTAGGATCTTTAGTTCTTCTTGATGCATTGATCCTTTTACCATTATGTAATGCCCTTCTTTGTCTCTTTTGATCTTCGTTGGTTTAAAGTCCATTTTATCAGAGACTAGGATCGCAACTCCTTTTTTTTTTTTTTGCTCTCCATTTGCTTGATAAATCTTCCTCCATCCCTTTATTTTTAGCCTATGTGTGCCCTTGCACATGAGATGGCTTTCCTGAATACAGCACACCAATGGGTTTTGACTTTTTATCCAATTTGCCAGTCTGTGTCTTTTGACTGGGGTATTTAGTCCATTTACATTTAAGGTTAATATTGTTATGTGTAAATTTGATCCTGCCATTTTGATGCTAGCTGGATGTTTTGCCCATTAGTTGATACACTCTCTTCATTGTGTCAATGGTTTTTACTATTTGGTACGTTTTTGGAGTGGCTGGTACTGGTTGTTCCTTTCCTTATTTAGTGCTTCTTTCAGGAGCTCTTGTAAGGCAGGACTGGTGGTCACTAAATTGTTCAGCAATTGCTTGTCCATAAAGGATTTTCTTTCTGCCTCACTTATGAAGCTTAGTTTGGCTGGATATGAAATTCTAGGTTGAAAGTTCTTTTCTTTAAGGATGTTGAATATTGGCGCCCACTGTCTTCTGGCTTGTAGGGTTTCTGCTGAGAGATCTGCTGTGAGTCTGATGGGCTTCCTTTTGTGGCTAACCCAACCTTTCTCTCTGGCTGCCCTTAGCATTTTTGCCTTCATTTCAACCCTGGTGAATCTGATGATTATGTGCCTTGGGTTTGCTCTTCTTGAGGAATGTCTTTGTGGTGTTCCTGGACTTGAATGTTGGCCTGTCTTGCTAGGTTGGGGAATGATAATATCCTGAAGAGTGTTTTCCAGCTTGGATTCATTCTCTCTGTCACATTCAGGTACACCTATCAAATGTAGATTAGGTCTTTTCACATACTCCCATATTTCTTGGAGGCTTTGTTCCTTTCTTTTCACTTTTTTTTCCTCTATTCTTGCCTTCTCATTTTATTTCATTGACTTGATCTTCAATCTCTGATATCCTTTCTTCTGCTTGGTCGATTCAGCTATTATAACTTGTGTATGCTTTGCGAAGTTCTCATGTTGTGTTTTTCAGTTTCATCAAGTTGTTTACTTTCTTCTCTAAACTGTTTATTCTAGTTAGCATCTCATCTAACCTTTTTTCTCAGTTCTTAGTTTCTTTGTATTGGGTTAGCATGTGTTCTTTTAGCTCTGAGAAGTTTGTTATTACCCACCTTCTCAAGCCTGTTTCTGTCAATTCATCAGATTCATTCTCCAACCATCTTTGATCCCTAGCTGGTGAGGAGCTGTGATCCCTTGGAGGAGGAGAGGCTTTCTGGTTGTTGGTGTTTTCATCCCTTTTGTGCTGGTTTCTCCCCATCTTAGTGGCTTTTTCATCCCTTTTGTGCTGGTTTCTCCCCATCTACCTGTGGTCTTTGTAGTTGGTGACTTTAGGATGAGGTCTCTGTGTGGACATCCTTTTTGTTGATGTTGAAGCTATTTCTTTCTGCTTCTTAGTTTTCCTTCTAACAGCCAGGCTCCTCTGCTACAGGATCACTAGAGGTCCACTCCAGACCCTGCTTGCCTGGGGATCACCTGCAGGGACTGCAGAAGAGCAAGCATCGCCGCCACCAGTTTCTTCCTCTGCTATCCTCGTCCCAGAAGAGTACCCACCAGATGTCGGCCTGAGCTCTCTTTTATGAGGTGTCTCTTTGGGTATATGGGGATAGGGGAGTTGCTTGAGGAGACAGTCTGTCCCTTATAGGAGCTCAACTGCTGTGCTGAGAGCTCCATTGTTCTATGCAGAGCTGCTGGGCAGGTACCTTTAAGTCTGTTGCAGCTGAACTCATAACCACCTCTTTTCCCAGGTGCTCTGTCCTAGGAAGGTCAGCTTTATTTATAAGTTCCTGTCATGCTGCTGCCTTTTTTCATAGATGCCCTGCCCCTCCCGGAGTAGCCTAGTCACAGTCTGCCAGCAGAAGCGTTGCTGAGCAGCTGCAGACTCTGCCCAGCTGCTGTGTGAACTGCCTCGGTAGTGGCGGACTTCCTCGGTAGTGGGGGATGCCCTTTCCCACTGAGCTGGACTGTCCTGGGTCCAGCTGTGTTTGCTGTGAAACTCTCAATCCAGAGTGTTTCAGATTGCTTGTTTTGTGGGTGTGGTACCCGCCAAGCCAGTTCGCCTGGCTCCCTGTCTCAGCCCCCTCCCTTTCAGTTGCATGGGCAGCTCTGTCTCCCAGGTGTTCCAGGGGCCAGTTGAAATGGCCACCCAGACTTGTGTGAGTTTCTGTGTGCCAATGAGGCACTGGCTGAAACCACCATGCTGAAAACTCATGGCAGTTTTTGGCTGGGAATCTCCTTGTCTGTGGGCAGTGAAAGCTTGTTTGGAAATGTGGTGAGCACTCACCCACTGCACTGTTCTTGTTGGGAACTGCACTGCAGAGCTGTTCCTATGTGGCCATCTTGGATCCTCTCAGTTTTAGAATTTGACAAATAAAAATTGCATATATTTGTTGTATGCCACATTGTATTTTGAAATATATATACATTGTAAAATGGCAAATCAAGCTAATTAACATGCATTACTTCACACATTACTCCCTAAGCAAATTTCAAGAATGTAATACATTACTGTTAACTATATTCACCGTGTTGTACCATAGATCTCTTGAACTTATTATCTTAGGAAATTACTGAACAAATTATAAAATAGCAGCTTTATGAAGAGTTAGAGAAGATGGATCAATAAAACCTACTGTAAACTTACAAAGATCTATGGTATCAAAACACACTGCATAGGATTACCAGATTGGGACCTCTAGGGAAGCCCAATAAAACCCAATTTTAAAATAGCACAAAAACTAACTATTAGGTAATAAGCTTAGTATCTGGGTGATGGGATCAGTAGAGCCCCAAACATCAACATCACAGATTAGACCTAACAAATTACACATGTATTCCCTGAATCTAAAAATGCTTTTAAAGAAACGAATATTTAAACAATCTGTTGTCCAGGTGAGATGGCTCATGCCTGTAATCTCAGCACTTTGGAAGACTCAGGCAGGAAGATCACTGGACATCAGGAATTGAATACCACCCTGGGCAACGTTGTGCGACCCTGTCTCTAAGAAAAATACAAAAAGCAGCCAGATACAGTGGTGTGCACCTGCAGTCAAAGCTACTTTGGAGGCTGAAGCAGGGGATCGTTTGAACCCAGGAGGTCAAGGCTGCAGTGAGCCATGATCCCACCACTGCACTTCAGCCTGAGCAAGAGAGTGAGACCTTGTCACTTCAAAAAAGAAGGGAAAAAAGCAAATGCTATTCTCAGAAAAGCATTTGAAAATTTGAAAACATGTATGTTCGTGTTCTCAGGATAAAGACAGATAGAAGAAACATGGGTGTGAATTAGCAGCTGATTGGCTATCCATTCCAACTAACTGCCATCATCATCATCATCATCATCATCGGTATCTGAAGGTTTTTACTACCTCACTTAGTCCTCTAAGGCTGCAGTGCTAGAAGGTAGATATTTATTAGTCCCCTTTTAGAGATTAAAACACTGATCTCAAGAGGTGAAATAACTTGTCCAGCTAGCCAATAATGGAGCTGGCATCCTGACCCAGATCTGTCCAGCTGCAAAAATCTTTCTTCTCATGAGTTGTTAGCATTATTCCAAACAAAACACTGCCCTAAAAGTGTGAAAATGTCCTCAGCTCACCCCTTCTCTGCAGTGGGACCCTGACATTTAAAGACGTACAAAGAAGAGACAGTGCCCCCTGCAGGGCTGGAGGATAATATCTGAGGTCTGGGAGGGGCAAAATTCACCACCAAGGATTACTCCCACCCACCTGTGCCTGACATTTTTCTTGCAAAAAAACTGCTCATTTCTGTTCTTCTTTCTTCTTCATTTTCCCTCTCTCCTTTTTCAATATTTTATTACTTTATCTTATTTGGTGTTTTAATCGCCAAAGTAATTCATGCTTTGTATAAAAGCATCAAGCAATAGACAAGTGTATAGTAAAAAGCAGGAGGTCCAACCCTCAGGAAACTCCTGGGGACAGTTTGGTACGTATCCTTCCACAATGTTTACTGTGCACACGTCAGTAAATCAGACTTAATACAATGTTACATATTATATAGGGAAGTGCTGAATAGTACACCTAAGAACCCAGCAGCCTTGCCTATAGTCTCTGGTGCATGCATGTGGCGTAATTGTATGTGACTCTCAGAAACCTTGCTTGCTGCTCCTATCATTCATTCCTCTACCAGTCCACAAGTAATTAACTGCCCACCAGGTACCAGGCACCATGCTCCACACTCAGAACACAGCTGTGAATGAAGTGGACGTGGTGCCCTTCCTAGAAACAAAGTCTAGGCTGCAAGAAGGTGACTTTAACTCAATTTAAGAAACGCATTCATCAAGCATCTTCTCTGTGCTAGCCTTTGCAGGGGATGAGGAGACATCACAGATATGTCAGACACAGCACTGCTTTGAAATGCTCATGGAATAATAGAAGAGACAGGCTAGAAAATGAGGTCCATTATTTGTACTTTAAAATTAGGCCAGGCGCAGTGGTTCACTCACGTCTGTAATCCTTTCGCACTGTAACCCCTAAGTACTTTGGTAAACCAAGGCAGGAGGATTGCATGAGGTCAGAAGTTCAAGACCAGCCTGGGCAACAGAACAACTTTAATTTTTTAAAAATTTTAATTTAAAAATAGCCAGGTACAATGGTGCACGCCTGTAGTCCCAGCTGCTCAGGGCTGAGGCAGGAGAATCACTTGAGCCCAGGAGTTTGAGGCTGCAGTGATCTTGTGATAGTGCCACTGCACTCCAGCCTGGGTGACAGAGCAAGACACTGTCTCTAAGTAATAATTCTGATAAATTTGTATTACATTATTAATAAAATTTATTGAGCCCTTACTATATATCATGAACTACACCGAGCACTTTACAAGCATTAACTAATTTCACACTTTTAAGGACCCTTTGAGGTAAGTATGATGATTCTTCCCACCTCATAGATGCAGACACTAAAGCTCAAAGAAGACAAGTGCCTTGCTTAAGGTCTCATGGCTGGTGAATGACTGGGCTGTGACTCAAGCCCAGAGCTGTTTGTCTACAACACTTTGTATTTAACCACCACGCTATTCCATTTCATGGTATTCTCTTTTGCTCCCTCATTAGCAGGTTCCTACAGAACCCACATGACTCTATCTTCCTGCCCCAATTTATTTGTGCCTGAGTCTTCCCACTGTAGGCAAAAGCCTCACTTGAACTATGTCAATAGCTACGACGACTGAGAATCGTGTCACGTATCACATAGAATCTCTGTTCCCAGGGCACCCAGGGAGAATGAAATAGGTCCATTAACAGTTGTGTGTTCCACATTCCACTTGGAAGGTTAAGATTCACAGTCACCCTTCTTTTGAGCCTTAAAAACCAGGGGTATCAAAGTAATGAGGGAGTGTGAGCATTCCACAGAGTTTCGATTAATGACCTGTGAGCTTCTGTTCAGCCCTGAATTCATGTCGATTTTAGAGTTCAGCATGGTAAGAAAACTTAACAAGGATCCGGGTCAAAAGAAGTCTCAGTCATTTAATGCCAAAGGGTAACTGGTCAACCTACCCCTCGCAATTTATTTTTAGACCAACCTAAGTCATACTTCTATCCATGATCTCACCCCCATGATTCCCTTGCCCTGCACCCAGTTACCGTCCTCAGCCCTAGGAAGCAAACATTCTGCAGATGTCTCTCTGCGCTGTAACATTCCCCAGACAACTTTACCTTGATTACAGATATGTCAATGTCTGCCATCATAGAAAGTTCTTTCTGCAGACTGAGCTGATGCTAGCTTGTTCTATCAGGACCCCTTCCTTCCCTGTGCAAACTGTCCCCCAAGCTCCTGTGCTCCAATCAGACCTTTCCGTTCATTTCAGCAATGTGCTACTGAGCTGCCACTCTGGGTTGGGTACCAGGCTAGGCTGGGGACAGAAAGATGAATGACACCCATGCCTTATGAGACACATGGTACTGACACTGAGGAAGAGAGAGATGACTTACACCAGAACAAAAATAATAATGTTTTACATGCAATAATATAAGAATAAACAACACACAAAGGAAGGGGCTATTTCTTCTCTTTGGAAAGAGTAGGAAACAACAAAGATGTATTTCTACAAAGAAGGGCTTTAAAGGATGAATAGGAGTTTTCCAGGGAGAAAAGGAGGAAAGGTCATTTCTGGCACAGGCAAACAAAGACAGAAAATTCTGAAAGTGAGTATTTGGCAGGAGCTGCAGAGAGAGAAGAAAAGAGGGCAACACAATTCTTTTATTAAAGAATTACTTTTAGTAAAGTGACTGTGTTGAACATGGGACAGCAGAGGAGCATAAGAAGTTGTGATGGTTTCCTGACCATCTTGCTTGTCTTGTAATTTTTTTTTAGATTTTGACATTATTTGATCCTAACAGGAAAGTTATAAGCTTGGTACAAAGAGCTCTCATATACAGGCTGGGTGCAGTGGCTCATGCCTGCAGTCCCAGCATTTTGGGAGGCTGAGGTGAGAGCATGGCTTGAGTCCAGGAGGTTGAGACCAGCCTGGGCAACAACATATCAAGACCCCTATCTCTAAAAAAATAAAAATAAAAAATTTGCCAAGCATGTGCTTACCTGTCGTCCCAATAACTTGGGAGGCTGAAGTGGGAGGATGGCTTGAGCCCAGGAGGTCGACACTGCAGTGAGCTGGGATTGTGCCACCACACTCCAGCCTGGGCAATAGAGTAAGACAGTGTCAAAAAAAAAAAAAAAAAAAAAAAAAAAAAAAAAAAAAAAAAAAAAAAACTTCTCATATACCCTTTTTACCTAGTCTTCCCTAAATTGTCAATATTTTACCACACTTGCTTTATCATCTTTTCTTGATACATACACACTGCATCTGTATTTTTTATGAATTGTTTCAGGGTACATTGGGGTCATGATATTCCTTTACCACTAAACACTTCAATGTGTATTTCCTAAGACAAAGTTCATTTTCTTAGGTAATGACTACATAAAGTCAGGAAATTTACATTGACTTAATACCATATCTAATCCACAAACCTTCTTAATACCACCGTGGCATGTGTATACCTATGTAACAATCCTGCATGATCTGCACATGTATCCCAGAACTTAAAGTATAATTTTTTAAAAACGGAAAAAAAGATCCTTAAATCCTTAAGGAATAAAAAACTTTATTAATATGTCACCAATTTTCCCAGTAATTTCTTTAATAGTAACAAAAAGAAAATGTTGGCCACCTGTATTACTCCTTTTCATACGGCTATAAAGAACTGCCCGAGACTGGGTAATTTATAAAGAAAAGAGATTTAATTGGTTCATGGCTCTGCATGGCGGGGGAGATCTCAGGGAATTTACCATCATGGCAGAAGGGGAAGCAGGCATGTCTTACATGGCAGCAAGCAGGAGAGGGGAGCAGGACAAACAGTCACTTATAAAACCATCAGCTTTCATGAAAACTCACTTAGTATCACAAGAACAGCATGGAGGAAAGTGCCCCCATGATCCAGTCACCCCCCACCAGGTCCCTCCCTTGACATTTCAGGATTACAGTTCAAGATAAGATTTGGGTGGGGACACAGCTTCAAACCATATTGCCGCCCTATTTACAATTGGGACCCCACCTCTCTCAAAATGCCCTGGGCCCTGGCTCTGCTTTGCTTTTCTTTATAGAATTTTCTGCCCTCTAACATGTAGCATTATTCCTATTTCTAAAATGTCTCTCCATTCCCACCATCCCACTAGAATGTAGATCTATGAAGCTAAGAACTTTTGTCACTTTTGAGAGTGACTGTCACATGAAAGTTACTCAGTGAATAGTCTGAATGACTGAATGGCCAAACCTGGTGGTATCTCTTCCTGCCCCCTTCTTCCTCATATGTTTTTAAGCAAAAAACAATAGGATATTTTTTCATGTCAAGAACACTGAGGCTCCATGTTAGTGTTCTTTTTTCCTTTAAAGTTCTTGCTTGGGGTTTTCTTATTTTCCCTCCCTATAAGTATGGAGGGTATATTTCAAGGAAGAAGGCTAGCCCCAGAACAGCTAGGGTTTCTCCTGAGAATAGCCCAAGTCAACTGAATCTCCCTTGGGACCTCTGTACAGATGTGAAAGTCCTTGACATGCAATGGTATCTATCCCTCCGCAAACAGAGTGAGCATCTTTAGATGTAATTGAAAGATTAAAAAGATTCCCAGCTGGAAGGTCAATTTATAGATTCAACAGTTAATTCAAGCCATATTCTTAAGCACATGGGACACAAACCTTGCATTAAATCAAAGGCTTAATCTAAGTTAAACCACCCTGACTGAGGAACTAAAGCTGGAGACATGTGATTAACGCCAGCCAGTCAGCACCAACTGCTCCAGTGACAGGTCCATAGCCTAGACAACCCTGTTACAATTTCCACAGGGAAGGCTTTGGGGAGGCTTGCCCTCAAGTTGCAGAGATAGAGGGCTTTGCTTCTTTCTACTCACCCCCAGGCTCCCTGGACCTTAGCCCCACTAACCTCCTTGCCACTTCTCAGACATGTCAAGGACACTTCCAGGTCATTTGCACCTGCTCTCTCCCCAAGCTCCCTTTGAACTTTGCTCAAATGTCACCTCTCTCATTCTCTTTATTTCTGTAAGCCCCTCTCCTCCTTATTACCTACTATTCCCTTCCCTGCTTGATCCCTTCCCACCACTCTTATCCCACCTAACATGCTGCACGTTGTGCTTATCCATTTACTCTCTCTTCCCCTAAGAAGTCCCATGAAGGCAGGAGTTGTGCTTTTCATTCAATGTTCCCCCACCAATCATCTAGAACAGTATGTAGTGTATATCAGGCACTCAATGCATAATTGCTGAATTTGATTTGTTGGCTAGTTATCTGATTGATAAATCATTCATTAAACAGTTAGTTAATTAATTTACCTCCTGGAGCTGGGCCCCCATATGGCCACATGGCTAAGAAACCCTATCAAAGCTAGTGCTGGCTATTTGGGTTACCAAGGCAAATAAGAGCCACCTAGAAATGCCCTAACTCTAGATGTCTCCAGTATTCTGAGACCTGAGTCTCTGACGTAGGTTGGTATGTGCATGCTTCATGGCCTCATTCAATGAAGCACTCTGTTCTTGGTTTATTGCTAAATCCTCCTTGGGTCTTTAAATTTCATAAAGGTTATCATGAGATTATCTAGGGATAGAAAATGTAGCCCATTTCTTGCCACCTCATGAGCTACACCTTAATCTAACACTCCCATGACCTACAAGTTGACCTCAGTTCCCCCGCTGAACTATAGGTCAATGTCCCTACACCGTGCCTGACTTTCCACCCCTGAATTGCTCATCTGCCCTCCGGTGAACTAGAACTTTTGTCAGCTCCTCAAAGTCATCAGGTTCTTATCACACAGGACATCTCTTCCCAGAACAATCCTCTCCATAACTCCATACTCTTCAACGCTGGCCAGCGCCTACTCCCAAGGTCTCCCCTGTCTGTACTCACCAGGTTCTTCTTGTAGGTCAATCACCAGACTGTGGGTTTCATGAAGCCAGAGCCCTTGCCTTCTTCTTCCCCATGGTATTCCAGTGTCTAGGGCATTGCCAGACTCATGCTTGGCTATTTGCTAATTTGGATAGGGATTATCATCTTATTTCACAGATGAAGGTTATGAACTTTCTACACACCTAATATATGGGTTTTTCCACACTAAGCAATCCTCCAAGTCTCTGCGGATACGAAATGGGTATTCTATAATTCAGTTAAACTTTGGCACCATTTCTCTGGAGTTAGCGTCAGATCCCATGAGTGAAGGGCTCCATCCCACAAGACTGCCCCCCACTTCGGAGGCCAGTTGCAAGTCCCAGGTTGCTACCTGTACTTCTGAGCAACCAGCTATAAATCGGGGGATCCTGCAACCCACTCTCAGGTTTGATAATTTAAAATGACTCACAGAACTCAGAAAAGTGTTTTAATTACTACTACTGGTTTATTAAAAAGGATGAAAGTCAGTAACAGCCAAATAAAAGGGAAGCATAGGGAAAGGTAGGGGAGAAGGGCCCAGGGCACACCAGCCTCCTGGTTCTATGTGTTTACCATCCTGGAAGCTCTCTGAACCCCATCCTTTAGGGGTGTTATGGAGGTTCCATTACATAGGTGTGACTAAACCATTGGATGTTTGGTCATTAGGTCAATGGTGTTGACTCCAGCCTCTCTCCTCTCCTTGTGGTGGGAAGTAAGTGTTGGGGTGGGCAGTGAGCCTAAAAGCTCTAACCTTTTAATTATGGGGTTGGTTTCTCTATAGCCAGTCCCTTCCTGAATCTAACTACAGTCACCAAGAGTCCCCTCATTTGCAGAAACTCAGGAATGGTAGAAACGGACTTGTTATGAACAACAAAGGATGCTCTCCTAAACCCATCATTCAGAAAACTCCAAGGTTTTTAGAGGTTCTGTGTCAGAAACTAGGACAAAGACTAAACATATACTTCTTACTTTATTACAGAGGTTAAATACAGTTTAGTGGTAAGACCATAGCTTTGAAGACCATGAGTTCAAATCCCAACTCTTCTACTTAATGGCTTAATGTGACTTTAAACAAGTCATTTCTGCTCTCTAAATTTTTTTCTCACTTATAAAATGATGATCATAGTAAATTTATAATTCATTCAACACCATTCTCAGGGCTGGGAATACAGCAGTAAACAACAGGTGTGTCCAAAATGATATTCGAGCCAAAACCCAAATGAGAAGGATTTCGCCACCTTCAGCCTAAAATAAAGAAACTTCGAGGCAGAGGGAATATCATGCCTGAAGGTGATGAGGCAGGAACAACCTCATAGTGTTCAGGAAAGATAAAATAAGGTGGGTGGCGCATCTGGCATCCTCAAAGGCAAGCCTCCAACACCATTAAGGTGCACAGAGTCACTTTCCCTGGACCTAATCGGCTCCTGAGCTACCCAACTCCAGACTCCAAGGTCCACCTCTAGTTGTGGAAAGGAGCACTGAAAAGCAGCCACATCTGCCTCATTTTGCCTCAACTGCAATTGGAATCTTTCTCTGACTGGCTCTAACCCTAGCCTGACCTTTTCAATCCCCCACTTCTGTGCTCTACCGCCTCTCAGGTGATGCTATCAGCCAGGTTTGCCTGGCTCTCAAGCCACAAACCTCTAAGACAGAAGTCAATGGGTAATGAGGATAAGAAAATGTGAACGACTAGAACTCCAGATCTTGACGCTACTGGTACTAGTTAGGTCAGAGGAGATACTAATTCGGCATCCTAGGGACCCAAATTTCCGTCCTCCTCTAACTCCGCTCTCCAATGATAAACTCAATGCCTTATATCATACTTTATTCTCAATCAGTATCCGCTTCATCTGGTCCCTTTATAGTACTGATTCTCAACCAGGGGCAAATTTGCTCCCTAAGAGACATTTGGGAATATCTGGAGACACTTTTGGTTGTCACAATTGGGGGTGGAGGGTGCTACTGGCATTTGGTGGGTAGAGGCCAGGGATGCTGTTAAACATGCTGCAGTACACAGGACAGCCTAACCCCGCCCCCACCAACTAATTTCCCTGCCCAAAATGTTAACAGTGCCAAGGTTGAAAAATGCTGCTTTTAAGAAACACAGCGGCCGGGCGCGGTGCCTCACGCCTGTCATCCCAGCACTTTGGGAGGCCGAGGCAGGTGGATCACGAGGTCAAGAGATTGAGACCATCCTGATCAACATGGTGAAACCCCGTTTCTACTAAAAATAGAAAAAATTAGCTGGGCATGGTGGCGCGTGCCTGTAATCCCAGCTACTCAGGAGGCTGAGGCAGGAGAATTGCCTGAACCCAGGAGGCGGAGGTTGCAGTGAGCCGAGATCGCGCCATTGCACTCCAGCCTGGGTAAG